>NC_092572.1:15430368-15730368 GCF_037975245.1 Apostichopus japonicus
AGTTAATCCACCTAATATCTCAGTCCATACAGTGGCGCGATGGCTCGGCGCACTGTACGAGCTGATGATCGAGACTCTCTTTTGCATCCCTGGTTCGAACCCCGGGTGATGACGTCTTTTGCCGATCTTTTACAGCAAGTGCCTGCACGGGGAGCTGTAAGTATTAGTTAATCCACCTAATATCTCAGTCCATACAGTGGCGGGATGGCTCGGCGCACTGTACGAGCTGATGATCGAGACTCTCTTTTGCATCCCTGGTTCGAACCCCGGGTGATGACGTCTTTTGCCGATCTTTTACAGCAAGTGCCTGCACGGGGAGCTGTAAGTATTAGTTAATCCACCTAATATCTCAGTCCATACAGTGGCGGGATGGCTCGGCGCACTGTACGAGCTGATGATCGAGACTCTCTTTTGCATCCCTGGTTCGAACCCCGGGTGATGACGTCTTTTGCCGATCTTTTACAGCAAGTGCCTGCACGGGGAGCTGTAAGTATTAGTTAATCCACCTAATATCTCAGTCCATACAGTGGCGGGATGGCTCGGCGCACTGTACGAGCTGATGATCGAGACTCTCTTTTGCATCCCTGGTTCGAACCCCGGGTGATGACGTCTTTTGCCGATCTTTTACAGCAAGTGCCTGCACGGGGAGCTGTAAGTATTAGTTAATCCACCTAATATCTCAGTCCATACAGTGGCGGGATGGCTCGGCGCACTGTACGAGCTGATGATCGAGACTCTCTTTTGCATCCCTGGTTCGAACCCCGGGTGATGACGTCTTTTGCCGATCTTTTACAGCAAGTGCCTGCACGGGGAGCTGTAAGTATTAGTTAATCCACCTAATATCTCAGTCCATACAGTGGCGGGATGGCTCGGCGCACTGTACGAGCTGATGATCGAGACTCTCTTTTGCATCCCTGGTTCGAACCCCGGGTGATGACGTCTTTTGCCGATCTTTTACAGCAAGTGCCTGCACGGGGAGCTGTAAGTATTAGTTAATCCACCTAATATCTCAGTCCATACAGTGGCGGGATGGCTCGGCGCACTGTACGAGCTGATGATCGAGACTCTCTTTTGCATCCCTGGTTCGAACCCCGGGTGATGACGTCTTTTGCCGATCTTTTACAGCAAGTGCCTGCACGGGGAGCTGTAAGTATTAGTTAATCCACCTAATATCTCAGTCCATACAGTGGCGGGATGGCTCGGCGCACTGTACGAGCTGATGATCGAGACTCTCTTTTGCATCCCTGGTTCGAACCCCGGGTGATGACGTCTTTTGCCGATCTTTTACAGCAAGTGCCTGCACGGGGAGCTGTAAGTACTAGTTAATCCACCTAATATCTCAGTCCATACAGTGGCGGGATGGCTCGGCGCACTGTACGAGCTGATGATCGAGACTCTCTTTTGCATCCCTGGTTCGAACCCCGGGTGATGACGTCTTTTGCCGATCTTTTACAGCAAGTGCCTGCACGGGGAGCTGTAAGTATTAGTTAATCCACCTAATATCTCAGTCCATACAGTGGCGGGATGGCTCGGCGCACTGTACGAGCTGATGATCGAGACTCTCTTTTGCATCCCTGGTTCTAACCCCGGGTGATGACGTCTTTTGTCGATCTTTTACAGCAAGTGCCTGCACGGGGAGCTGTAAGTATTAGTTAATCCACCTAATATCTCAGTCCATACAGTGGCGGGATGGCTCGGCGCACTGTACGAGCTGATGATCGAGACTCTCTTTTGCATCCCTGGTTCGAACCCCGGGTGATGACGTCTTTTGCCGATCTTTTACAGCAAGTGCCTGCACGGGGAGCTGTAAGTATTAGTTAATCCACCTAATATCTCAGTCCATACAGTGGCGGGATGGCTCGGCGCACTGTACGAGCTGATGATCGAGACTCTCTTTTGCATCCCTGGTTCGAACCCCGGGTGATGACGTCTTTTGCCGATCTTTTACAGCAAGTGCCTGCACGGGGAGCTGTAAGTACTAGTTAATCCACCTAATATCTCAGTCCATACAGTGGCGGGATGGCTCGGCGCACTGTACGAGCTGATGATCGAGACTCTCTTTTGCATCCCTGGTTCGAACCCCGGGTGATGACGTCTTTTGCCGATCTTTTACAGCAAGTGCCTGCACGGGGAGCTGTAAGTACTAGTTAATCCACCTAATATCTCAGTCCATACAGTGGCGCGATGGCTCGGCGCACTGTACGAGCTGATGATCGAGACTCTCTTTTGCATCCCTGGTTCGAACCCCGGGTGATGACGTCTTTTGCCGATCTTTTACAGCAAGTGCCTGCACGGGGAGCTGTAAGTATTAGTTAATCCACCTAATATCTCAGTCCATACAGTGGCGGGATGGCTCGGCGCACTGTACGAGCTGATGATCGAGACTCTCTTTTGCATCCCTGGTTCGAACCCCGGGTGATGACGTCTTTTGCCGATCTTTTACAGCAAGTGCCTGCACGGGGAGCTGTAAGTATTAGTTAATCCACCTAATATCTCAGTCCATACAGTGGCGGGATGGCTCGGCGCACTGTACGAGCTGATGATCGAGACTCTCTTTTGCATCCCTGGTTCGAACCCCGGGTGATGACGTCTTTTGCCGATCTTTTACAGCAAGTGCCTGCACGGGGAGCTGTAAGTATTAGTTAATCCACCTAATATCTCAGTCCATACAGTGGCGGGATGGCTCGGCGCACTGTACGAGCTGATGATCGAGACTCTCTTTTGCATCCCTGGTTCGAACCCCGGGTGATGACGTCTTTTGCCGATCTTTTACAGCAAGTGCCTGCACGGGGAGCTGTAAGTATTAGTTAATCCACCTAATATCTCAGTCCATACAGTGGCGGGATGGCTCGGCGCACTGTACGAGCTGATGATCGAGACTCTCTTTTGCATCCCTGGTTCGAACCCCGGGTGATGACGTCTTTTGCCGATCTTTTACAGCAAGTGCCTGCACGGGGAGCTGTAAGTACTAGTTAATCCACCTAATATCTCAGTCCATACAGTGGCGGGATGGCTCGGCGCACTGTACGAGCTGATGATCGAGACTCTCTTTTGCATCCCTGGTTCGAACCCCGGGTGATGACGTCTTTTGCCGATCTTTTACAGCAAGTGCCTGCACGGGGAGCTGTAAGTACTAGTTAATCCACCTAAAATCTCAGTCCATACAGTGGCGGGATGGCTCGGCGCACTGTACGAGCTGATGATCGAGACTCTCTTTTGCATCCCTGGTTCTAACCCCGGGTGATGACGTCTTTTGTCGATCTTTTACAGCAAGTGCCTGCACGGGGAGCTGTAAGTATTAGTTAATCCACCTAATATCTCAGTCCATACAGTGGCGGGATGGCTCGGCGCACTGTACGAGCTGATGATCGAGACTCTCTTTTGCATCCCTGGTTCGAACCCCGGGTGATGACGTCTTTTGCCGATCTTTTACAGCAAGTGCCTGCACGGGGAGCTGTAAGTATTAGTTAATCCACCTAATATCTCAGTCCATACAGTGGCGGGATGGCTCGGCGCACTGTACGAGCTGATGATCGAGACTCTCTTTTGCATCCCTGGTTCGAACCCCGGGTGATGACGTCTTTTGCCGATCTTTTACAGCAAGTGCCTGCACGGGGAGCTGTAAGTATTAGTTAATCCACCTAATATCTCAGTCCATACAGTGGCGGGATGGCTCGGCGCACTGTACGAGCTGATGATCGAGACTCTCTTTTGCATCCCTGGTTCGAACCCCGGGTGATGACGTCTTTTGCCGATCTTTTACAGCAAGTGCCTGCACGGGGAGCTGTAAGTATTAGTTAATCCACCTAATATCTCAGTCCATACAGTGGCGGGATGGCTCGGCGCACTGTACGAGCTGATGATCGAGACTCTCTTTTGCATCCCTGGTTCGAACCCCGGGTGATGACGTCTTTTGCCGATCTTTTACAGCAAGTGCCTGCACGGGGAGCTGTAAGTATTAGTTAATCCACCTAATATCTCAGTCCATACAGTGGCGGGATGGCTCGGCGCACTGTACGAGCTGATGATCGAGACTCTCTTTTGCATCCCTGGTTCGAACCCCGGGTGATGACGTCTTTTGCCGATCTTTTACAGCAAGTGCCTGCACGGGGAGCTGTAAGTATTAGTTAATCCACCTAATATCTCAGTCCATACAGTGGCGGGATGGCTCGGCGCACTGTACGAGCTGATGATCGAGACTCTCTTTTGCATCCCTGGTTCGAACCCCGGGTGATGACGTCTTTTGCCGATCTTTTACAGCAAGTGCCTGCACGGGGAGCTGTAAGTATTAGTTAATCCACCTAATATCTCAGTCCATACAGTGGCGGGATGGCTCGGCGCACTGTACGAGCTGATGATCGAGACTCTCTTTTGCATCCCTGGTTCGAACCCCGGGTGATGACGTCTTTTGCCGATCTTTTACAGCAAGTGCCTGCACGGGGAGCTGTAAGTACTAGTTAATCCACCTAATATCTCAGTCCATACAGTGGCGGGATGGCTCGGCGCACTGTACGAGCTGATGATCGAGACTCTCTTTTGCATCCCTGGTTCGAACCCCGGGTGATGACGTCTTTTGCCGATCTTTTACAGCAAGTGCCTGCACGGGGAGCTGTAAGTACTAGTTAATCCACCTAATATCTCAGTCCATACAGTGGCGCGATGGCTCGGCGCACTGTACGAGCTGATGATCGAGACTCTCTTTTGCATCCCTGGTTCGAACCCCGGGTGATGACGTCTTTTGCCGATCTTTTACAGCAAGTGCCTGCACGGGGAGCTGTAAGTATTAGTTAATCCACCTAATATCTCAGTCCATACAGTGGCGGGATGGCTCGGCGCACTGTACGAGCTGATGATCGAGACTCTCTTTTGCATCCCTGGTTCGAACCCCGGGTGATGACGTCTTTTGCCGATCTTTTACAGCAAGTGCCTGCACGGGGAGCTGTAAGTATTAGTTAATCCACCTAATATCTCAGTCCATACAGTGGCGGGATGGCTCGGCGCACTGTACGAGCTGATGATCGAGACTCTCTTTTGCATCCCTGGTTCGAACCCCGGGTGATGACGTCTTTTGCCGATCTTTTACAGCAAGTGCCTGCACGGGGAGCTGTAAGTATTAGTTAATCCACCTAATATCTCAGTCCATACAGTGGCGGGATGGCCCGGCGCACTGTACGAGCTGATGATCGAGACTCTCTTTTGCATCCCTGGTTCGAACCCCGGGTGATGACGTCTTTTGCCGATCTTTTACAGCAAGTGCCTGCACGGGGAGCTGTAAGTATTAGTTAATCCACCTAATATCTCAGTCCATACAGTGGCGGGATGGCTCGGCGCACTGTACGAGCTGATGATCGAGACTCTCTTTTGCATCCCTGGTTCGAACCCCGGGTGATGACGTCTTTTGCCGATCTTTTACAGCAAGTGCCTGCACGGGGAGCTGTAAGTATTAGTTAATCCACCTAATATCTCAGTCCATACAGTGGCGGGATGGCTCGGCGCACTGTACGAGCTGATGATCGAGACTCTCTTTTGCATCCCTGGTTCGAACCCCGGGTGATGACGTCTTTTGCCGATCTTTTACAGCAAGTGCCTGCACGGGGAGCTGTAAGTATTAGTTAATCCACCTAATATCTCAGTCCATACAGTGGCGGGATGGCTCGGCGCACTGTACGAGCTGATGATCGAGACTCTCTTTTGCATCCCTGGTTCGAACCCCGGGTGATGACGTCTTTTGCCGATCTTTTACAGCAAGTGCCTGCACGGGGAGCTGTAAGTATTAGTTAATCCACCTAATATCTCAGTCCATACAGTGGCGGGATGGCTCGGCGCACTGTACGAGCTGATGATCGAGACTCTCTTTTGCATCCCTGGTTCGAACCCCGGGTGATGACGTCTTTTGCCGATCTTTTACAGCAAGTGCCTGCACGGGGAGCTGTAAGTATTAGTTAATCCACCTAATATCTCAGTCCATACAGTGGCGGGATGGCTCGGCGCACTGTACGAGCTGATGATCGAGACTCTCTTTTGCATCCCTGGTTCGAACCCCGGGTGATGACGTCTTTTGCCGATCTTTTACAGCAAGTGCCTGCACGGGGAGCTGTAAGTATTAGTTAATCCACCTAATATCTCAGTCCATACAGTGGCGGGATGGCTCGGCGCACTGTACGAGCTGATGATCGAGACTCTCTTTTGCATCCCTGGTTCGAACCCCGGGTGATGACGTCTTTTGCCGATCTTTTACAGCAAGTGCCTGCACGGGGAGCTGTAAGTATTAGTTAATCCACCTAATATCTCAGTCCATACAGTGGCGGGATGGCTCGGCGCACTGTACGAGCTGATGATCGAGACTCTCTTTTGCATCCCTGGTTCGAACCCCGGGTGATGACGTCTTTTGCCGATCTTTTACAGCAAGTGCCTGCACGGGGAGCTGTAAGTATTAGTTAATCCACCTAATATCTCAGTCCATACAGTGGCGGGATGGCTCGGCGCACTGTACGAGCTGATGATCGAGACTCTCTTTTGCATCCCTGGTTCGAACCCCGGGTGATGACGTCTTTTGCCGATCTTTTACAGCAAGTGCCTGCACGGGGAGCTGTAAGTATTAGTTAATCCACCTAATATCTCAGTCCATACAGTGGCGGGATGGCTCGGCGCACTGTACGAGCTGATGATCGAGACTCTCTTTTGCATCCCTGGTTCGAACCCCGGGTGATGACGTCTTTTGCCGATCTTTTACAGCAAGTGCCTGCACGGGGAGCTGTAAGTATTAGTTAATCCACCTAATATCTCAGTCCATACAGTGGCGGGATGGCTCGGCGCACTGTACGAGCTGATGATCGAGACTCTCTTTTGCATCCCTGGTTCGAACCCCGGGTGATGACGTCTTTTGCCGATCTTTTACAGCAAGTGCCTGCACGGGGAGCTGTAAGTATTAGTTAATCCACCTAATATCTCAGTCCATACAGTGGCGGGATGGCTCGGCGCACTGTACGAGCTGATGATCGAGACTCTCTTTTGCATCCCTGGTTCGAACCCCGGGTGATGACGTCTTTTGCCGATCTTTTACAGCAAGTGCCTGCACGGGGAGCTGTAAGTATTAGTTAATCCACCTAATATCTCAGTCCATACAGTGGCGGGATGGCTCGGCGCACTGTACGAGCTGATGATCGAGACTCTCTTTTGCATCCCTGGTTCGAACCCCGGGTGATGACGTCTTTTGCCGATCTTTTACAGCAAGTGCCTGCACGGGGAGCTGTAAGTATTAGTTAATCCACCTAATATCTCAGTCCATACAGTGGCGCGATGGCTCGGCGCACTGTACGAGCTGATGATCGAGACTCTCTTTTGCATCCCTGGTTCGAACCCCGGGTGATGACGTCTTTTGCCGATCTTTTACAGCAAGTGCCTGCACGGGGAGCTGTAAGTATTAGTTAATCCACCTAATATCTCAGTCCATACAGTGGCGGGATGGCTCGGCGCACTGTACGAGCTGATGATCGAGACTCTCTTTTGCATCCCTGGTTCGAACCCCGGGTGATGACGTCTTTTGCCGATCTTTTACAGCAAGTGCCTGCACGGGGAGCTGTAAGTATTAGTTAATCCACCTAATATCTCAGTCCATACAGTGGCGGGATGGCTCGGCGCACTGTACGAGCTGATGATCGAGACTCTCTTTTGCATCCCTGGTTCGAACCCCGGGTGATGACGTCTTTTGCCGATCTTTTACAGCAAGTGCCTGCACGGGGAGCTGTAAGTATTAGTTAATCCACCTAATATCTCAGTCCATACAGTGGCGGGATGGCTCGGCGCACTGTACGAGCTGATGATCGAGACTCTCTTTTGCATCCCTGGTTCGAACCCCGGGTGATGACGTCTTTTGCCGATCTTTTACAGCAAGTGCCTGCACGGGGAGCTGTAAGTACTAGTTAATCCACCTAATATCTCAGTCCATACAGTGGCGCGATGGCTCGGCGCACTGTACGAGCTGATGATCGAGACTCTCTTTTGCATCCCTGGTTCGAACCCCGGGTGATGACGTCTTTTGCCGATCTTTTACAGCAAGTGCCTGCACGGGGAGCTGTAAGTATTAGTTAATCCACCTAATATCTCAGTCCATACAGTGGCGGGATGGCTCGGCGCACTGTACGAGCTGATGATCGAGACTCTCTTTTGCATCCCTGGTTCGAACCCCGGGTGATGACGTCTTTTGCCGATCTTTTACAGCAAGTGCCTGCACGGGGAGCTGTAAGTACTAGTTAATCCACCTAATATCTCAGTCCATACAGTGGCGCGATGGCTCGGCGCACTGTACGAGCTGATGATCGAGACTCTCTTTTGCATCCCTGGTTCGAACCCCGGGTGATGACGTCTTTTGCCGATCTTTTACAGCAAGTGCCTGCACGGGGAGCTGTAAGTACTAGTTAATCCACCTAATATCTCAGTCCATACAGTGGCGCGATGGCTCGGCGCACTGTACGAGCTGATGTTCGAGACTCTCTTTTGCATCCCTGGTTCGAACCCCGGGTGATGACGTCTTTTGCCGATCTTTTACAGCAAGTGCCTGCACGGGGAGCTGTAAGTATTAGTTAATCCACCTAATATCTCAGTCCATACAGTGGCGGGATGGCCCGGCGCACTGTACGAGCTGATGATCGAGACTCTCTTTTGCATCCCTGGTTCGAACCCCGGGTGATGACGTCTTTTGCCGATCTTTTACAGCAAGTGCCTGCACGGGGAGCTGTAAGTATTAGTTAATCCACCTAATATCTCAGTCCATACAGTGGCGGGATGGCTCGGCGCACTGTACGAGCTGATGATCGAGACTCTCTTTTGCATCCCTGGTTCGAACCCCGGGTGATGACGTCTTTTGCCGATCTTTTACAGCAAGTGCCTGCACGATGAGCTGTAAGTATTAGTTAATCCACCTAATATCTCAGTCCATACAGTGGCGGGATGGCTCGGCGCACTGTACGAGCTGATAATCGAGACTCTCTTTTGCATCCCTGGTTCGAACCCCGGGTGATGACGTCTTTTGCCGATCTTTTACAGCAAGTGCCTGCACGATGAGCTGTAAGTATTAGTTAATCCACCTAATATCTCAATCCATACAGTGGCGGGATGGCTCGGCGCACTGTACGAGCTGATGATCGAGACTCTCTTTTGCATCCCTGGTTCGAACCCCGGGTGATGACGTCTTTTGCCGATCTTTTACAGCAAGTGCCTGCACGGGGAGCTGTAAGTACTAGTTAATCCACCTAATATCTCAGTCCATACAGTGGCGGGATGGCTCGGCGCACTGTACGAGCTGATGATCGAGACTCTCTTTTGCATCCCTGGTTCGAACCCCGGGTGATGACGTCTTTTGCCGATCTTTTACAGCAAGTGCCTGCACGGGGAGCTGTAAGTATTAGTTAATCCACCTAATATCTCAGTCCATACAGTGGCGGGATGGCTCGGCGCACTGTACGAGCTGATGATCGAGACTCTCTTTTGCATCCCTGGTTCGAACCCCGGGTGATGACGTCTTTTGCCGATCTTTTACAGCAAGTGCCTGCACGGGGAGCTGTAAGTATTAGTTAATCCACCTAATATCTCAGTCCATACAGTGGCGGGATGGCTCGGCGCACTGTACGAGCTGATGATCGAGACTCTCTTTTGCATCCCTGGTTCGAACCCCGGGTGATGACGTCTTTTGCCGATCTTTTACAGCAAGTGCCTGCACGGGGAGCTGTAAGTATTAGTTAATCCACCTAATATCTCAGTCCATACAGTGGCGGGATGGCTCGGCGCACTGTACGAGCTGATGATCGAGACTCTCTTTTGCATCCCTGGTTCGAACCCCGGGTGATGACGTCTTTTGCCGATCTTTTACAGCAAGTGCCTGCACGGGGAGCTGTAAGTATTAGTTAATCCACCTAATATCTCAGTCCATACAGTGGCGGGATGGCTCGGCGCACTGTACGAGCTGATGATCGAGACTCTCTTTTGCATCCCTGGTTCGAACCCCGGGTGATGACGTCTTTTGCCGATCTTTTACAGCAAGTGCCTGCACGGGGAGCTGTAAGTATTAGTTAATCCACCTAATATCTCAGTCCATACAGTGGCGGGATGGCTCGGCGCACTGTACGAGCTGATGATCGAGACTCTCTTTTGCATCCCTGGTTCGAACCCCGGGTGATGACGTCTTTTGCCGATCTTTTACAGCAAGTGCCTGCACGGGGAGCTGTAAGTATTAGTTAATCCACCTAATATCTCAGTCCATACAGTGGCGGGATGGCTCGGCGCACTGTACGAGCTGATGATCGAGACTCTCTTTTGCATCCCTGGTTCGAACCCCGGGTGATGACGTCTTTTGCCGATCTTTTACAGCAAGTGCCTGCACGGGGAGCTGTAAGTATTAGTTAATCCACCTAATATCTCAGTCCATACAGTGGCGCGATGGCTCGGCGCACTGTACGAGCTGATGATCGAGACTCTCTTTTGCATCCCTGGTTCGAACCCCGGGTGATGACGTCTTTTGCCGATCTTTTACAGCAAGTGCCTGCACGGGGAGCTGTAAGTACTAGTTAATCCACCTAATATCTCAGTCCATAGAGTGGCGCGATGGCTCGGCGCACTGTACGAGCTGATGTTCGAGACTCTCTTTTGCATCCCTGGTTCGAACCCCGGGTGATGACGTCTTTTGCCGATCTTTTACAGCAAGTGCCTGCACGGGGAGCTGTAAGTATTAGTTAATCCACCTAATATCTCAGTCCATACAGTGGCGGGATGGCCCATCGCACTGTACGAGCTGATGATCGAGACTCTCTTTTGCATCCCTGGTTCGAACCCCGGGTGATGACGTCTTTTGCCGATCTTTTACAGCAAGTGCCTGCACGGGGAGCTGTAAGTATTAGTTAATCCACCTAATATCTCAGTCCATACAGTGGCGGGATGGCCCATCGCACTGTACGAGCTGATGATCGAGACTCTCTTTTGCATCCCTGGTTCGAACCCCGGGTGATGACGTCTTTTGCCGATCTTTTACAGCAAGTGCCTGCACGGGGAGCTGTAAGTATTAGTTAATCCACCTAATATCTCAGTCCATACAGTGGCGGGATGGCTCGGCGCACTGTACGAGCTGATGATCGAGACTCTCTTTTGCATCCCTGGTTCGAACCCCGGGTGATGACGTCTTTTGCCGATCTTTTACAGCAAGTGCCTGCACGGGGAGCTGTAAGTATTAGTTAATCCACCTAATATCTCAGTCCATACAGTGGCGGGATGGCTCGGCGCACTGTACGAGCTGATGATCGAGACTCTCTTTTGCATCCCTGGTTCGAACCCCGGGTGATGACGTCTTTTGCCGATCTTTTACAGCAAGTGCCTGCACGGGGAGCTGTAAGTATTAGTTAATCCACCTAATATCTCAGTCCATACAGTGGCGGGATGGCTCGGCGCACTGTACGAGCTGATGATCGAGACTCTCTTTTGCATCCCTGGTTCGAACCCCGGGTGATGACGTCTTTTGCCGATCTTTTACAGCAAGTGCCTGCACGGGGAGCTGTAAGTATTAGTTAATCCACCTAATATCTCAGTCCATACAGTGGCGGGATGGCTCGGCGCACTGTACGAGCTGATGATCGAGACTCTCTTTTGCATCCCTGGTTCGAACCCCGGGTGATGACGTCTTTTGCCGATCTTTTACAGCAAGTGCCTGCACGGGGAGCTGTAAGTATTAGTTAATCCACCTAATATCTCAGTCCATACAGTGGCGGGATGGCTCGGCGCACTGTACGAGCTGATGATCGAGACTCTCTTTTGCATCCCTGGTTCGAACCCCGGGTGATGACGTCTTTTGCCGATCTTTTACAGCAAGTGCCTGCACGGGGAGCTGTAAGTATTAGTTAATCCACCTAATATCTCAGTCCATACAGTGGCGGGATGGCTCGGCGCACTGTACGAGCTGATGATCGAGACTCTCTTTTGCATCCCTGGTTCGAACCCCGGGTGATGACGTCTTTTGCCGATCTTTTACAGCAAGTGCCTGCACGGGGAGCTGTAAGTATTAGTTAATCCACCTAATATCTCAGTCCATACAGTGGCGGGATGGCTCGGCGCACTGTACGAGCTGATGATCGAGACTCTCTTTTGCATCCCTGGTTCGAACCCCGGGTGATGACGTCTTTTGCCGATCTTTTACAGCAAGTGCCTGCACGGGGAGCTGTAAGTATTAGTTAATCCACCTAATATCTCAGTCCATACAGTGGCGGGATGGCTCGGCGCACTGTACGAGCTGATGATCGAGACTCTCTTTTGCATCCCTGGTTCGAACCCCGGGTGATGACGTCTTTTGCCGATCTTTTACAGCAAGTGCCTGCACGGGGAGCTGTAAGTATTAGTTAATCCACCTAATATCTCAGTCCATACAGTGGCGGGATGGCTCGGCGCACTGTACGAGCTGATGATCGAGACTCTCTTTTGCATCCCTGGTTCGAACCCCGGGTGATGACGTCTTTTGCCGATCTTTTACAGCAAGTGCCTGCACGGGGAGCTGTAAGTATTAGTTAATCCACCTAATATCTCAGTCCATACAGTGGCGGGATGGCTCGGCGCACTGTACGAGCTGATGATCGAGACTCTCTTTTGCATCCCTGGTTCGAACCCCGGGTGATGACGTCTTTTGCCGATCTTTTACAGCAAGTGCCTGCACGGGGAGCTGTAAGTATTAGTTAATCCACCTAATATCTCAGTCCATACAGTGGCGGGATGGCTCGGCGCACTGTACGAGCTGATGATCGAGACTCTCTTTTGCATCCCTGGTTCGAACCCCGGGTGATGACGTCTTTTGCCGATCTTTTACAGCAAGTGCCTGCACGGGGAGCTGTAAGTATTAGTTAATCCACCTAATATCTCAGTCCATACAGTGGCGGGATGGCTCGGCGCACTGTACGAGGTGATGATCGAGACTCTCTTTTGCATCCCTGGTTCGAACCCCGGGTGATGACGTCTTTTGCCGATCTTTTACAGCAAGTGCCTGCACGGGGAGCTGTAAGTATTAGTTAATCCACCTAATATCTCAGTCCATACAGTGGCGGGATGGCTCGGCGCACTGTACGAGGTGATGATCAAAACCCCCTTTGCATCCCTGGTTCGAACCCCGGGTGATGACGTCTTTTGCCGATCTTTAACAGCAAGTGCCTGCACGGGGAGCTGTAAGTATTAGTTAATCCACGTAATATCTCAGTCCATACAGTGGCGGGATGGCTCGGCGCACTGTACGAGCTGATGATCGAGACTCTCTTTTGCATCCCTGGTTCGAACCCCGGGTGATGACGTCTTTTGCCGATCTTTTACAGCAAGTGCCTGCACGGGGAGCTGTAAGTATTAGTTAATCCACCTAATATCTCAGTCCATACAGTGGCGGGATGGCTCGGCGCACTGTACGAGCTGATGATCGAGACTCTCTTTTGCATCCCTGGTTCGAACCCCGGGTGATGACGTCTTTTGCCGATCTTTTACAGCAAGTGCCTGCACGGGGAGCTGTAAGTATTAGTTAATCCACCTAATATCTCAGTCCATACAGTGGCGGGATGGCTCGGCGCACTGTACGAGCTGATGATCGAGACTCTCTTTTGCATCCCTGGTTCGAACCCCGGGTGATGACGTCTTTTGCCGATCTTTTACAGCAAGTGCCTGCACGGGGAGCTGTAAGTATTAGTTAATCCACCTAATATCTCAGTCCATACAGTGGCGGGATGGCTCGGCGCACTGTACGAGCTGATGATCGAGACTCTCTTTTGCATCCCTGGTTCGAACCCCGGGTGATGACGTCTTTTGCCGATCTTTTACAGCAAGTGCCTGCACGGGGAGCTGTAAGTATTAGTTAATCCACCTAATATCTCAGTCCATACAGTGGCGGGATGGCTCGGCGCACTGAACGAGCTGATGATCAAAACCCCCTTTGCATCCCTGGTTCGAACCCCGGGTGATGACGTCTTTTGCCGATCTTTTACAGCAAGTGCCTGCACGGGGAGCTGTAAGTATTAGTTAATCCACCTAATATCTCAGTCCATACAGTGGCGGGATGGCTCGGCGCACTGTACGAGCTGATGATCGAGACTCTCTTTTGCATCCCTGGTTCGAACCCCGGGTGATGACGTCTTTTGCCGATCTTTTACAGCAAGTGCCTGCACGGGGAGCTGTAAGTATTAGTTAATCCACCTAATATCTCAGTCCATACAGTGGCGGGATGGCTCGGCGCACTGTACGAGCTGATGATCGAGACTCTCTTTTGCATCCCTGGTTCGAACCCCGGGTGATGACGTCTTTTGCCGATCTTTTACAGCAAGTGCCTGCACGGGGAGCTGTAAGTATTAGTTAATCCACCTAATATCTCAGTCCATACAGTGGCGGGATGGCTCGGCGCACTGTACGAGCTGATGATCGAGACTCTCTTTTGCATCCCTGGTTCGAACCCCGGGTGATGACGTCTTTTGCCGATCTTTTACAGCAAGTGCCTGCACGGGGAGCTGTAAGTATTAGTTAATCCACCTAATATCTCAGTCCATACAGTGGCGGGATGGCTCGGCGCACTGTACGAGCTGATGATCGAGACTCTCTTTTGCATCCCTGGTTCGAACCCCGGGTGATGACGTCTTTTGCCGATCTTTTACAGCAAGTGCCTGCACGGGGAGCTGTAAGTATTAGTTAATCCACCTAATATCTCAGTCCATACAGTGGCGGGATGGCTCGGCGCACTGTACGAGCTGATGATCGAGACTCTCTTTTGCATCCCTGGTTCGAACCCCGGGTGATGACGTCTTTTGCCGATCTTTTACAGCAAGTGCCTGCACGGGGAGCTGTAAGTATTAGTTAATCCACCTAATATCTCAGTCCATACAGTGGCGGGATGGCTCGGCGCACTGTACGAGCTGATGATCGAGACTCTCTTTTGCATCCCTGGTTCGAACCCCGGGTGATGACGTCTTTTGCCGATCTTTTACAGCAAGTGCCTGCACGGGGAGCTGTAAGTACTAGTTAATCCACCTAATATCTCAGTCCATACAGTGGCGCGATGGCTCGGCGCACTGTACGAGCTGATGATCGAGACTCTCTTTTGCATCCCTGGTTCGAACCCCGGGTGATGACGTCTTTTGCCGATCTTTTACAGCAAGTGCCTGCACGGGGAGCTGTAAGTACTAGTTAATCCACCTAATATCTCAGTCCATACAGTGGCGGGATGGCTCGGCGCACTGTACGAGCTGATGTTCGAGACTCTCTTTTGCATCCCTGGTTCGAACCCCGGGTGATGACGTCTTTTGCCGATCTTTTACAGCAAGTGCCTGCACGGGGAGCTGTAAGTATTAGTTAATCCACCTAATATCTCAGTCCATACAGTGGCGGGATGGCTCGGCGCACTGTACGAGCTGATGATCGAGACTCTCTTTTGCATCCCTGGTTCGAACCCCGGGTGATGACGTCTTTTGCCGATCTTTTACAGCAAGTGCCTGCACGGGGAGCTGTAAGTATTAGTTAATCCACCTAATATCTCAGTCCATACAGTGGCGGGATGGCTCGGCGCACTGTACGAGCTGATGTTCGAGACTCTCTTTTGCATCCCTGGTTCGAACCCCGGGTGATGACGTCTTTTGCCGATCTTTTACAGCAAGTGCCTGCACGGGGAGCTGTAAGTACTAGTTAATCCACCTAATATCTCAGTCCATACAGTGGCGGGATGGCTCGGCGCACTGTACGAGCTGATGATCGAGACTCTCTTTTGCATCCCTGGTTCGAACCCCGGGTGATGACGTCTTTTGCCGATCTTTTACAGCAAGTGCCTGCACGGGGAGCTGTAAGTATTAGTTAATCCACCTAATATCTCAGTCCATACAGTGGCGGGATGGCTCGGCGCACTGTACGAGCTGATGATCGAGACTCTCTTTTGCATCCCTGGTTCGAACCCCGGGTGATGACGTCTTTTGCCGATCTTTTACAGCAAGTGCCTGCACGGGGAGCTGTAAGTATTAGTTAATCCACCTAATATCTCAGTCCATACAGTGGCGGGATGGTTCGGCGCACTGTACGAGCTGATGATCGAGACTCTCTTTTGCATCCCTGGTTCGAACCCCGGGTGATGACGTCTTTTGCCGATCTTTTACAGCAAGTGCCTGCACGGGGAGCTGTAAGTATTAGTTAATCCACCTAATATCTCAGTCCATACAGTGGCGCGATGGCTCGGCGCACTGTACGAGCTGATGTTCGAGACTCTCTTTTGCATCCCTGGTTCGAACCCCGGGTGATGACGTCTTTTGCCGATCTTTTACAGCAAGTGCCTGCACGGGGAGCTGTAAGTATTAGTTAATCCACCTAATATCTCAGTCCATACAGTGGCGGGATGGCTCGGCGCACTGTACGAGCTGATGTTCGAGACTCTCTTTTGCATCCCTGGTTCGAACCCCGGGTGATGACGTCTTTTGCCGATCTTTTACAGCAAGTGCCTGCACGGGGAGCTGTAAGTATTAGTTAATCCACCTAATATCTCAGTCCATACGGTGGCGCGATGGCTCGGCGCACTGTACGAGCTGATGATCGAGACTCTCTTTTGCATCCCTGGTTCGAACCCCGGGTGATGACGTCTTTTGCCGATCTTTTACAGCAAGTGCCTGCACGGGGAGCTGTAAGTATTAGTTAATCCACCTAATATCTCAGTCCATACTGTGGCGCGATGGCTCGGCGCACTGTACGAGCTGATGATCGAGATTCTCTTTTGCATCCCTGGTTCGAACCCCGGGTGATGACGTCTTTTGCCGATCTTTTACAGCAAGTGCCTGCACGGTGAGCTGTAAGTATTAGTTAATCCACCTAATATCTCAGTCCATACAGTGGCGGGATGGCTCGGCGCACTGTACGAGCTGATGATCGAGACTCTCTTTTGCATCCCTGGTTCGAACCCCGGGTGATGACGTCTTTTGCCGATCTTTTACAGCAAGTGCCTGCACGGGGAGCTGTAAGTATTAGTTAATCCACCTAATATCTCAGTCCATACAGTGGCGGGATGGCCCGGCGCACTGTACGAGCTGATGATCGAGACTCTCTTTTGCATCCCTGGTTCGAACCCCGGGTGATGACGTCTTTTGCCGATCTTTTACAGCAAGTGCCTGCACGGGGAGCTGTAAGTATTAGTTAATCCACCTAATATCTCAGTCCATACAGTGGCGGGATGGCTCGGCGCACTGTACGAGCTGATGATCGAGACTCTCTTTTGCATCCCTGGTTCGAACCCCGGGTGATGACGTCTTTTGCCGATCTTTTACAGCAAGTGCCTGCACGGGGAGCTGTAAGTATTAGTTAATCCACCTAATATCTCAGTCCATACAGTGGCGGGATGGCTCGGCGCACTGTACGAGCTGATGATCGAGACTCTCTTTTGCATCCCTGGTTCGAACCCCGGGTGATGACGTCTTTTGCCGATCTTTTACAGCAAGTGCCTGCACGGGGAGCTGTAAGTATTAGTTAATCCACCTAATATCTCAGTCCATACAGTGGCGGGATGGCTCGGCGCACTGTACGAGCTGATGATCGAGACTCTCTTTTGCATCCCTGGTTCGAACCCCGGGTGATGACGTCTTTTGCCGATCTTTTACAGCAAGTGCCTGCACGGGGAGCTGTAAGTATTAGTTAATCCACCTAATATCTCAGTCCATACAGTGGCGGGATGGCTCGGCGCACTGTACGAGCTGATGATCGAGACTCTCTTTTGCATCCCTGGTTCGAACCCCGGGTGATGACGTCTTTTGCCGATCTTTTACAGCAAGTGCCTGCACGGGGAGCTGTAAGTATTAGTTAATCCACCTAATATCTCAGTCCATACAGTGGCGGGATGGCTCGGCGCACTGTACGAGCTGATGATCGAGACTCTCTTTTGCATCCCTGGTTCGAACCCCGGGTGATGACGTCTTTTGCCGATCTTTTACAGCAAGTGCCTGCACGGGGAGCTGTAAGTATTAGTTAATCCACCTAATATCTCAGTCCATACAGTGGCGGGATGGCTCGGCGCACTGTACGAGCTGATGATCGAGACTCTCTTTTGCATCCCTGGTTCGAACCCCGGGTGATGACGTCTTTTGCCGATCTTTTACAGCAAGTGCCTGCACGGGGAGCTGTAAGTATTAGTTAATCCACCTAATATCTCAGTCCATACAGTGGCGGGATGGCTCGGCGCACTGTACGAGCTGATGATCCAGACTCTCTTTTGCATCCCTGGTTCGAACCCCGGGTGATGACGTCTTTTGCCGATCTTTTACAGCAAGTGCCTGCACGGGGAGCTGTAAGTACTAGTTAATCCACCTAATATCTCAGTCCATACAGTGGCGCGATGGCCCGGCGCACTGTACGAGCTGATGATCGAGACTCTCTTTTGCATCCCTGGTTCGAACCCCGGGTGATGACGTCTTTTGCCGATCTTTTACAGCAAGTGCCTGCACGGGGAGCTGTAAGTATTAGTTAATCCACCTAATATCTCAGTCCATACAGTGGCGGGATGGCTCGGCGCACTGTACGAGCTGATGATCGAGACTCTCTTTTGCATCCCTGGTTCGAACCCCGGGTGATGACGTCTTTTGCCGATCTTTTACAGCAAGTGCCTGCACGGGGAGCTGTAAGTATTAGTTAATCCACCTAATATCTCAGTCCATACAGTGGCGGGATGGCTCGGCGCACTGTACGAGCTGATGATCGAGACTCTCTTTTGCATCCCTGGTTCGAACCCCGGGTGATGACGTCTTTTGCCGATCTTTTACAGCAAGTGCCTGCACGGGGAGCTGTAAGTATTAGTTAATCCACCTAATATCTCAGTCCATACAGTGGCGGGATGGCTCGGCGCACTGTACGAGCTGATGATCGAGACTCTCTTTTGCATCCCTGGTTCGAACCCCGGGTGATGACGTCTTTTGCCGATCTTTTACAGCAAGTGCCTGCACGGGGAGCTGTAAGTATTAGTTAATCCACCTAATATCTCAGTCCATACAGTGGCGGGATGGCTCGGCGCACTGTACGAGCTGATGATCCAGACTCTCTTTTGCATCCCTGGTTCGAACCCCGGGTGATGACGTCTTTTGCCGATCTTTTACAGCAAGTGCCTGCACGGGGAGCTGTAAGTACTAGTTAATCCACCTAATATCTCAGTCCATACAGTGGCGCGATGGCCCGGCGCACTGTACGAGCTGATGATCGAGACTCTCTTTTGCATCCCTGGTTCGAACCCCGGGTGATGACGTCTTTTGCCGATCTTTTACAGCAAGTGCCTGCACGGGGAGCTGTAAGTATTAGTTAATCCACCTAATATCTCAGTCCATACAGTGGCGGGATGGCTCGGCGCACTGTACGAGCTGATGATCGAGACTCTCTTTTGCATCCCTGGTTCGAACCCCGGGTGATGACGTCTTTTGCCGATCTTTTACAGCAAGTGCCTGCACGGGGAGCTGTAAGTATTAGTTAATCCACCTAATATCTCAGTCCATACAGTGGCGGGATGGCTCGGCGCACTGTACGAGCTGATGATCGAGACTCTCTTTTGCATCCCTGGTTCGAACCCCGGGTGATGACGTCTTTTGCCGATCTTTTACAGCAAGTGCCTGCACGGGGAGCTGTAAGTATTAGTTAATCCACCTAATATCTCAGTCCATACAGTGGCGGGATGGCTCGGCGCACTGTACGAGCTGATGATCGAGACTCTCTTTTGCATCCCTGGTTCGAACCCCGGGTGATGACGTCTTTTGCCGATCTTTTACAGCAAGTGCCTGCACGGGGAGCTGTAAGTATTAGTTAATCCACCTAATATCTCAGTCCATACAGTGGCGGGATGGCTCGGCGCACTGTACGAGCTGATGATCGAGACTCTCTTTTGCATCCCTGGTTCGAACCCCGGGTGATGACGTCTTTTGCCGATCTTTTACAGCAAGTGCCTGCACGGGGAGCTGTAAGTACTAGTTAATCCACCTAATATCTCAGTCCATACAGTGGCGCGATGGCTCGGCGCACTGTACGAGCTGATGATCGAGACTCTCTTTTGCATCCCTGGTTCGAACCCCGGGTGATGACGTCTTTTGCCGATATTTACAGCAAGTGCCTGCACGGGGAGCTGTAAGTACTAGTTAATCCACCTAATATCTCAGTCCATACAGTGGCGCGATGGCTCGGCGCACTGTACGAGCTGATGTTCGAGACTCTCTTTTGCATCCCTGGTTCGAACCCCGGGTGATGACGTCTTTTGCCGATCTTTTACAGCAAGTGCCTGCACGGGGAGCTGTAAGTATTAGTTAATCCACCTAATATCTCAGTCCATACAGTGGCGGGATGGCCCGGCGCACTGTACGAGCTGATGATCGAGACTCTCTTTTGCATCCCTGGTTCGAACCCCGGGTGATGACGTCTTTTGCCGATCTTTTACAGCAAGTGCCTGCACGGGGAGCTGTAAGTATTAGTTAATCCACCTAATATCTCAGTCCATACAGTGGCGGGATGGCTCGGCGCACTGTACGAGCTGATGATCGAGACTCTCTTTTGCATCCCTGGTTCGAACCCCGGGTGATGACGTCTTTTGCCGATCTTTTACAGCAAGTGCCTGCACGGGGAGCTGTAAGTATTAGTTAATCCACCTAATATCTCAGTCCATACAGTGGCGGGATGGCTCGGCGCACTGTACGAGCTGATGATCGAGACTCTCTTTTGCATCCCTGGTTCGAACCCCGGGTGATGACGTCTTTTGCCGATCTTTTACAGCAAGTGCCTGCACGGGGAGCTGTAAGTATTAGTTAATCCACCTAATATCTCAGTCCATACAGTGGCGGGATGGCTCGGCGCACTGTACGAGCTGATGATCGAGACTCTCTTTTGCATCCCTGGTTCGAACCCCGGGTGATGACGTCTTTTGCCGATCTTTTACAGCAAGTGCCTGCACGGGGAGCTGTAAGTATTAGTTAATCCACCTAATATCTCAGTCCATACAGTGGCGGGATGGCTCGGCGCACTGTACGAGCTGATGATCGAGACTCTCTTTTGCATCCCTGGTTCGAACCCCGGGTGATGACGTCTTTTGCCGATCTTTTACAGCAAGTGCCTGCACGGGGAGCTGTAAGTATTAGTTAATCCACCTAATATCTCAGTCCATACAGTGGCGGGATGGCTCGGCGCACTGTACGAGCTGATGATCGAGACTCTCTTTTGCATCCCTGGTTCGAACCCCGGATGATGACGTCTTTTGCCGATCTTTTACAGCAAGTGCCTGCACGGGGAGCTGTAAGTATTAGTTAATCCACCTAATATCTCAGTCCATACAGTGGCGGGATGGCTCGGCGCACTGTACGAGCTGATGATCGAGACTCTCTTTTGCATCCCTGGTTCGAACCCCGGGTGATGACGTCTTTTGCCGATCTTTTACAGCAAGTGCCTGCACGGGGAGCTGTAAGTATTAGTTAATCCACCTAATATCTCAGTCCATACAGTGGCGGGATGGCCCGGCGCACTGTACGAGCTGATGATCGAGACTCTCTTTTGCATCCCTGGTTCGAACCCCGGGTGATGACGTCTTTTGCCGATCTTTTACAGCAAGTGCCTGCACGGGGAGCTGTAAGTATTAGTTAATCCACCTAATATCTCAGTCCATACAGTGGCGGGATGGCTCGGCGCACTGTACGAGCTGATGATCGAGACTCTCTTTTGCATCCCTGGTTCGAACCCCGGGTGATGACGTCTTTTGCCGATCTTTTACAGCAAGTGCCTGCACGGGGAGCTGTAAGTATTAGTTAATCCACCTAATATCTCAGTCCATACAGTGGCGCGATGGCTCGGCGCACTGTACGAGCTGATGATCGAGACTCTCTTTTGCATCCCTGGTTCGAACCCCGGGTGATGACGTCTTTTGCCGATCTTTTACAGCAAGTGCCTGCACGGGGAGCTGTAAGTATTAGTTAATCCACCTAATATCTCAGTCCATACAGTGGCGGGATGGCTCGGCGCAC
The DNA here is from genome assembly GCF_037975245.1 of Apostichopus japonicus. Classification (NCBI taxonomy): domain Eukaryota; kingdom Metazoa; phylum Echinodermata; class Holothuroidea; order Aspidochirotida; family Stichopodidae; genus Apostichopus; species Apostichopus japonicus. The sequence continues at coordinate 15,452,364 of NC_092572.1, forward strand.
TGTACGAGCTGATGATCGAGACTCTCTTTTGCATCCCTGGTTCGAACCCCGGGTGATGACGTCTTTTGCCGATCTTTTACAGCAAGTGCCTGCACGGGGAGCTGTAAGTATTAGTTAATCCACCTAATATCTCAGTCCATACAGTGGCGGGATGGCTCGGCGCACTGTACGAGCTGATGATCGAGACTCTCTTTTGCATCCCTGGTTCGAACCCCGGGTGATGACGTCTTTTGCCGATCTTTTACAGCAAGTGCCTGCACGGGGAGCTGTAAGTATTAGTTAATCCACCTAATATCTCAGTCCATACAGTGGCGGGATGGCTCGGCGCACTGTACGAGCTGATGATCGAGACTCTCTTTTGCATCCCTGGTTCGAACCCCGGGTGATGACGTCTTTTGCCGATCTTTTACAGCAAGTGCCTGCACGGGGAGCTGTAAGTATTAGTTAATCCACCTAATATCTCAGTCCATACAGTGGCGGGATGGCTCGGCGCACTGTACGAGCTGATGATCGAGACTCTCTTTTGCATCCCTGGTTCGAACCCCGGATGATGACGTCTTTTGCCGATCTTTTACAGCAAGTGCCTGCACGGGGAGCTGTAAGTATTAGTTAATCCACCTAATATCTCAGTCCATACAGTGGCGGGATGGCTCGGCGCACTGTACGAGCTGATGATCGAGACTCTCTTTTGCATCCCTGGTTCGAACCCCGGGTGATGACGTCTTTTGCCGATCTTTTACAGCAAGTGCCTGCACGGGGAGCTGTAAGTATTAGTTAATCCACCTAATATCTCAGTCCATACAGTGGCGGGATGGCCCGGCGCACTGTACGAGCTGATGATCGAGACTCTCTTTTGCATCCCTGGTTCGAACCCCGGGTGATGACGTCTTTTGCCGATCTTTTACAGCAAGTGCCTGCACGGGGAGCTGTAAGTATTAGTTAATCCACCTAATATCTCAGTCCATACAGTGGCGGGATGGCTCGGCGCACTGTACGAGCTGATGATCGAGACTCTCTTTTGCATCCCTGGTTCGAACCCCGGGTGATGACGTCTTTTGCCGATCTTTTACAGCAAGTGCCTGCACGGGGAGCTGTAAGTATTAGTTAATCCACCTAATATCTCAGTCCATACAGTGGCGCGATGGCTTGGCGCACTGTACGAGCTGATGATCGAGACTCTCTTTTGCATCCCTGGTTCGAACCCCGGGTGATGACGTCTTTTGCCGATCTTTTACAGCAAGTGCCTGCACGGGGAGCTGTAAGTATTAGTTAATCCACCTAATATCTCAGTCCATACAGTGGCGGGATGGCCCGGCGCACTGTACGAGCTGATGATCGAGACTCTCTTTTGCATCCCTGGTTCGAACCCCGGGTGATGACGTCTTTTGCCGATCTTTTACAGCAAGTGCCTGCACGGGGAGCTGTAAGTATTAGTTAATCCACCTAATATCTCAGTCCATACAGTGGCGGGATGGCTCGGCGCACTGTACGAGCTGATGATCGAGACTCTCTTTTGCATCCCTGGTTCGAACCCCGGGTGATGACGTCTTTTGCCGATCTTTTACAGCAAGTGCCTGCACGGGGAGCTGTAAGTATTAGTTAATCCACCTAATATCTCAGTCCATACAGTGGCGGGATGGCCCGGCGCACTGTACGAGCTGATGATCGAGACTCTCTTTTGCATCCCTGGTTCGAACCCCGGGTGATGACGTCTTTTGCCGATCTTTTACAGCAATTGCCTGCACGGGGAGCTGTAAGTATTAGTTAATCCACCTAATATCTCAGTCCATACAGTGGCGGGATGGCTCGGCGCACTGTACGAGCTGATGATCGAGACTCTCTTTTGCATCCCTGGTTCGAACCCCGGGTGATGACGTCTTTTGCCGATCTTTTACAGCAAGTGCCTGCACGGGGAGCTGTAAGTATTAGTTAATCCACCTAATATCTCAGTCCATACAGTGGCGGGATGGCTCGGCGCACTGTACGAGCTGATGATCGAGACTCTCTTTTGCATCCCTGGTTCGAACCCCGGGTGATGACGTCTTTTGCCGATCTTTTACAGCAAGTGCCTGCACGGGGAGCTGTAAGTATTAGTTAATCCACTTAATATCTCAGTCCATACAGTGGCGGGATGGCTCGGCGCACTGTACGAGCTGATGATCGAGACTCTCTTTTGCATCCCTGGTTCGAACCCCGGGTGATGACGTCTTTTGCCGATCTTTTACAGCAAGTGCCTGCACGGGGAGCTGTAAGTATTAGTTAATCCACCTAATATCTCAGTCCATACAGTGGCGCGATGGCTTGGCGCACTGTACGAGCTGATGATCGAGACTCTCTTTTGCATCCCTGGTTCGAACCCCGGGTGATGACGTCTTTTGCCGATCTTTTACAGCAAGTGCCTGCACGGGGAGCTGTAAGTATTAGTTAATCCACCTAATATCTCAGTCCATACAGTGGCGGGATGGCCCGGCGCACTGTACGAGCTGATGATCGAGACTCTCTTTTGCATCCCTGGTTCGAACCCCGGGTGATGACGTCTTTTGCCGATCTTTTACAGCAAGTGCCTGCACGGGGAGCTGTAAGTATTAGTTAATCCACCTAATATCTCAGTCCATACAGTGGCGGGATGGCTCGGCGCACTGTACGAGCTGATGATCGAGACTCTCTTTTGCATCCCTGGTTCGAACCCCGGGTGATGACGTCTTTTGCCGATCTTTTACAGCAAGTGCCTGCACGGGGAGCTGTAAGTATTAGTTAATCCACCTAATATCTCAGTCCATACAGTGGCGGGATGGCCCGGCGCACTGTACGAGCTGATGATCGAGACTCTCTTTTGCATCCCTGGTTCGAACCCCGGGTGATGACGTCTTTTGCCGATCTTTTACAGCAAGTGCCTGCACGGGGAGCTGTAAGTATTAGTTAATCCACCTAATATCTCAGTCCATACAGTGGCGGGATGGCTCGGCGCACTGTACGAGCTGATGATCGAGACTCTCTTTTGCATCCCTGGTTCGAACCCCGGGTGATGACGTCTTTTGCCGATCTTTTACAGCAAGTGCCTGCACGGGGAGCTGTAAGTATTAGTTAATCCACCTAATATCTCAGTCCATACAGTGGCGGGATGGCTCGGCGCACTGTACGAGCTGATGATCGAGATTCTCTTTTGCATCCCTGGTTCGAACCCCGGGTGATGACGTCTTTTGCCGATCTTTTACAGCAAGTGCCTGCACGGGGAGCTGTAAGTATTAGTTAATCCACCTAATATCTCAGTCCATACAGTGGCGGGATGGCCCGGCGCACTGTACGAGCTGATGATCGAGACTCTCTTTTGCATCCCTGGTTCGAACCCCGGATGATGACGTCTTTTGCCGATCTTTTACAGCAAGTGCCTGCACGGGGAGCTGTAAGTATTAGTTAATCCACCTAATATCTCAGTCCATACAGTGGCGGGATGGCTCGGCGCACTGTACGAGCTGATGATCGAGACTCTCTTTTGCATCCCTGGTTCGAACCCCGGGTGATGACGTCTTTTGCCGATCTTTTACAGCAAGTGCCTGCACGGGGAGCTGTAAGTATTAGTTAATCCACCTAATATCTCAGTCCATACAGTGGCGGGATGGCTCGGCGCACTGTACGAGCTGATGATCGAGACTCTCTTTTGCATCCCTGGTTCGAACCCCGGGTGATGACGTCTTTTGCCGATCTTTTACAGCAAGTGCCTGCACGGGGAGCTGTAAGTATTAGTTAATCCACCTAATATCTCAGTCCATACAGTGGCGGGATGGCTCGGCGCACTGTACGAGCTGATGATCGAGACTCTCTTTTGCATCCCTGGTTCGAACCCCGGGTGATGACGTCTTTTGCCGATCTTTTACAGCAAGTGCCTGCACGGGGAGCTGTAAGTATTAGTTAATCCACCTAATATCTCAGTCCATACAGTGGCGGGATGGCTCGGCGCACTGTACGAGCTGATGATCGAGACTCTCTTTTGCATCCCTGGTTCGAACCCCGGGTGATGACGTCTTTTGCCGATCTTTTACAGCAAGTGCCTGCACGGGGAGCTGTAAGTATTAGTTAATCCACCTAATAACTCAGTCCATACAGTGGCGGGATGGCCCGGCGCACTGTACGAGCTGATGATCGAGACTCTCTTTTGCATCCCTGGTTCGAACCCCGGGTGATGACGTCTTTTGCCGATCTTTTACAGCAAGTGCCTGCACGGGGAGCTGTAAGTATTAGTTAATCCACCTAATATCTCAGTCCATACAGTGGCGGGATGGCTCGGCGCACTGTACGAGCTGATGATCGAGACTCTCTTTTGCATCCCTGGTTCGAACCCCGGGTGATGACGTCTTTTGCCGATCTTTTACAGCAAGTGCCTGCACGGGGAGCTGTAAGTATTAGTTAATCCACCTAATATCTCAGTCCATACAGTGGCGGGATGGCCCGGCGCACTGTACGAGCTGATGATCGAGACTCTCTTTTGCATCCCTGGTTCGAACCCCGGGTGATGACGTCTTTTGCCGATCTTTTACAGCAATTGCCTGCACGGGGAGCTGTAAGTATTAGTTAATCCACCTAATATCTCAGTCCATACAGTGGCGGGATGGCTCGGCGCACTGTACGAGCTGATGATCGAGACTCTCTTTTGCATCCCTGGTTCGAACCCCGGGTGATGACGTCTTTTGCCGATCTTTTACAGCAAGTGCCTGCACGGGGAGCTGTAAGTATTAGTTAATCCACCTAATATCTCAGTCCATACAGTGGCGGGATGGCTCGGCGCACTGTACGAGCTGATGATCGAGACTCTCTTTTGCATCCCTCGTTCGAACCCCGGGTGATGACGTCTTTTGCCGATCTTTTACAGCAAGTGCCTGCACGGGGAGCTGTAAGTATTAGTTAATCCACCTAATATCTCAGTCCATACAGTGGCGGGATGGCTCGGCGCACTGTACGAGCTGATGATCGAGACTCTCTTTTGCATCCCTCGTTCGAACCCCGGGTGATGACGTCTTTTGCCGATCTTTTACAGCAAGTGCCTGCACGGGGAGCTGTAAGTATTAGTTAATCCACCTAATATCTCAGTCCATACAGTGGCGGGATGGCTCGGCGCACTGTACGAGCTGATGATCGAGACTCTCTTTTGCATCCCTGGTTCGAACCCCGGGTGATGACGTCTTTTGCCGATCTTTTACAGCAAGTGCCTGCACGGGGAGCTGTAAGTATTAGTTAATCCACCTAATATCTCAGTCCATACAGTGGCGGGATGGCTCGGCGCACTGTACGAGCTGATGATCGAGACTCTCTTTTGCATCCCTGGTTCGAACCCCGGGTGATGACGTCTTTTGCCGATCTTTTACAGCAAGTGCCTGCACGGGGAGCTGTAAGTATTAGTTAATCCACCTAATATCTCAGTCCATACAGTGGCGGGATGGCTCGGCGCACTGTACGAGCTGATGATCGAGACTCTCTTTTGCATCCCTGGTTCGAACCCCGGGTGATGACGTCTTTTGCCGATCTTTTACAGCAAGTGCCTGCACGGGGAGCTGTAAGTATTAGTTAATCCACCTAATATCTCAGTCCATACAGTGGCGGGATGGCTCGGCGCACTGTACGAGCTGATGATCGAGACTCTCTTTTGCATCCCTGGTTCGAACCCCGGGTGATGACGTCTTTTGCCGATCTTTTACAGCAAGTGCCTGCACGGGGAGCTGTAAGTATTAGTTAATCCACCTAATATCTCAGTCCATACAGTGGCGGGATGGCTCGGCGCACTGTACGAGCTGATGATCGAGACTCTCTTTTGCATCCCTGGTTCGAACCCCGGGTGATGACGTCTTTTGCCGATCTTTTACAGCAAGTGCCTGCACGGGGAGCTGTAAGTATTAGTTAATCCACCTAATATCTCAGTCCATACAGTGGCGGGATGGCTCGGCGCACTGTACGAGCTGATGATCGAGACTCTCTTTTGCATCCCTGGTTCGAACCCCGGGTGATGACGTCTTTTGCCGATCTTTTACAGCAAGTGCCTGCACGGGGAGCTGTAAGTATTAGTTAATCCACCTAATATCTCAGTCCATACAGTGGCGGGATGGCTCGGCGCACTGTACGAGCTGATGATCGAGACTCTCTTTTGCATCCCTGGTTCGAACCCCGGGTGATGACGTCTTTTGCCGATCTTTTACAGCAAGTGCCTGCACGGGGAGCTGTAAGTATTAGTTAATCCACCTAATATCTCAGTCCATACAGTGGCGGGATGGCTCGGCGCACTGTACGAGCTGATGATCGAGACTCTCTTTTGCATCCCTGGTTCGAACCCCGGGTGATGACGTCTTTTGCCGATCTTTTACAGCAAGTGCCTGCACGGGGAGCTGTAAGTATTAGTTAATCCACCTAATATCTCAGTCCATACAGTGGCGGGATGGCTCGGCGCACTGTACGAGCTGATGATCGAGACTCTCTTTTGCATCCCTGGTTCGAACCCCGGGTGATGACGTCTTTTGCCGATCTTTTACAGCAAGTGCCTGCACGGGGAGCTGTAAGTATTAGTTAATCCACCTAATATCTCAGTCCATACAGTGGCGGGATGGCTCGGCGCACTGTACGAGCTGATGATCGAGACTCTCTTTTGCATCCCTGGTTCGAACCCCGGGTGATGACGTCTTTTGCCGATCTTTTACAGCAATTGCCTGCACGGGGAGCTGTAAGTATTAGTTAATCCACCTAATATCTCAGTCCATACAGTGGCGGGATGGCTCGGCGCACTGTACGAGCTGATGATCGAGACTCTCTTTTGCATCCCTGGTTCGAACCCCGGGTGATGACGTCTTTTGCCGATCTTTTACAGCAAGTGCCTGCACGGGGAGCTGTAAGTATTAGTTAATCCACCTAATATCTCAGTCCATACAGTGGCGGGATGGCTCGGCGCACTGTACGAGCTGATGATCGAGACTCTCTTTTGCATCCCTGGTTCGAACCCCGGGTGATGACGTCTTTTGCCGATCTTTTACAGCAAGTGCCTGCACGGGGAGCTGTAAGTATTAGTTAATCCACCTAATATCTCAGTCCATACAGTGGCGGGATGGCTCGGCGCACTGTACGAGCTGATGATCGAGACTCTCTTTTGCATCCCTGGTTCGAACCCCGGGTGATGACGTCTTTTGCCGATCTTTTACAGCAAGTGCCTGCACGGGGAGCTGTAAGTATTAGTTAATCCACCTAATATCTCAGTCCATACAGTGGCGGGATGGCTCGGCGCACTGTACGAGCTGATGATCGAGACTCTCTTTTGCATCCCTGGTTCGAACCCCGGGTGATGACGTCTTTTGCCGATCTTTTACAGCAAGTGCCTGCACGGGGAGCTGTAAGTATTAGTTAATCCACCTAATATCTCAGTCCATACAGTGGCGGGATGGCTCGGCGCACTGTACGAGCTGATGATCGAGACTCTCTTTTGCATCCCTGGTTCGAACCCCGGGTGATGACGTCTTTTGCCGATCTTTTACAGCAAGTGCCTGCACGGGGAGCTGTAAGTATTAGTTAATCCACCTAATATCTCAGTCCATACAGTGGCGGGATGGCTCGGCGCACTGTACGAGCTGATGATCGAGACTCTCTTTTGCATCCCTGGTTCGAACCCCGGGTGATGACGTCTTTTGCCGATCTTTTACAGCAAGTGCCTGCACGGGGAGCTGTAAGTATTAGTTAATCCACCTAATATCTCAGTCCATACAGTGGCGGGATGGCTCGGCGCACTGTACGAGCTGATGATCGAGACTCTCTTTTGCATCCCTGGTTCGAACCCCGGGTGATGACGTCTTTTGCCGATCTTTTACAGCAAGTGCCTGCACGGGGAGCTGTAAGTATTAGTTAATCCACCTAATATCTCAGTCCATACAGTGGCGGGATGGCTCGGCGCACTGTACGAGCTGATGATCGAGACTCTCTTTTGCATCCCTGGTTCGAACCCCGGGTGATGACGTCTTTTGCCGATCTTTTACAGCAAGTGCCTGCACGGGGAGCTGTAAGTATTAGTTAATCCACCTAATATCTCAGTCCATACAGTGGCGGGATGGCTCGGCGCACTGTACGAGCTGATGATCGAGACTCTCTTTTGCATCCCTGGTTCGAACCCCGGGTGATGACGTCTTTTGCCGATCTTTTACAGCAAGTGCCTGCACGGGGAGCTGTAAGTACTAGTTAATCCACCTAATATCTCAGTCCATACAGTGGCGGGATGGCTCGGCGCACTGTACGAGCTGATGATCGAGACTCTCTTTTGCATCCCTGGTTCGAACCCCGGGTGATGACGTCTTTTGCCGATCTTTTACAGCAAGTGCCTGCACGGGGAGCTGTAAGTACTAGTTAATCCACCTAATATCTCAGTCCATACAGTGGCGGGATGGCTCGGCGCACTGTACGAGCTGATGATCGAGACTCTCTTTTGCATCCCTGGTTCGAACCCCGGGTGATGACGTCTTTTGCCGATCTTTTACAGCAAGTGCCTGCACGGGGAGCTGTAAGTACTAGTTAATCCACCTAATATCTCAGTCCATACAGTGGCGCGATGGCTCGGCGCACTGTACGAGCTGATGTTCGAGACTCTCTTTTGCATCCCTGGTTCGAACCCCGGGTGATGACGTCTTTTGCCGATCTTTTACAGCAAGTGCCTGCACGGGGAGCTGTAAGTATTAGTTAATCCACCTAATATCTCAGTCCATACAGTGGCGGGATGGCTCGGCGCACTGTACGAGCTGATGATCGAGACTCTCTTTTGCATCCCTGGTTCGAACCCCGGGTGATGACGTCTTTTGCCGATCTTTTACAGCAAGTGCCTGCACGGGGAGCTGTAAGTATTAGTTAATCCACCTAATATCTCAGTCCATACAGTGGCGGGATGGCTCGGCGCACTGTACGAGCTGATGATCGAGACTCTCTTTTGCATCCCTGGTTCGAACCCCGGGTGATGACGTCTTTTGCCGATCTTTTACAGCAAGTGCCTGCACGGGGAGCTGTAAGTATTAGTTAATCCACCTAATATCTCAGTCCATACAGTGGCGGGATGGCTCGGCGCACTGTACGAGCTGATGATCGAGACTCTCTTTTGCATCCCTGGTTCGAACCCCGGGTGATGACGTCTTTTGCCGATCTTTTACAGCAAGTGCCTGCACGGGGAGCTGTAAGTATTAGTTAATCCACCTAATATCTCAGTCCATACAGTGGCGGGATGGCTCGGCGCACTGTACGAGCTGATGATCGAGACTCTCTTTTGCATCCCTGGTTCGAACCCCGGGTGATGACGTCTTTTGCCGATCTTTTACAGCAAGTGCCTGCACGGGGAGCTGTAAGTACTAGTTAATCCACCTAATATCTCAGTCCATACAGTGGCGCGATGGCTCGGCGCACTGTACGAGCTGATGATCGAGACTCTCTTTTGCATCCCTGGTTCGAACCCCGGGTGATGACGTCTTTTGCCGATCTTTTACAGCAAGTGCCTGCACGGGGAGCTGTAAGTACTAGTTAATCCACCTAATATCTCAGTCCATACAGTGGCGGGATGGCCCGGCGCACTGTACGAGCTGATCATCGAGACTCTCTTTTGCATCCCTGGTTCGAACCCCGGGTGATGACGTCTTTTGCCGATCTTTTACAGCAAGTGCCTGCACGGGGAGCTGTAAGTATTAGTTAATCCACCTAATATCTCAGTCCATACAGTGGCGGGATGGCTCGGCGCACTGTACGAGCTGATCATCGAGACTCTCTTTTGCATCCCTGGTTCGAACCCCGGGTGATGACGTCTTTTGCCGATCTTTTACAGCAAGTGCCTGCACGGGGAGCTGTAAGTATTAGTTAATCCACCTAATATCTCAGTCCATACAGTGGCGGGATGGCTCGGCGCACTGTACGAGCTGATCATCGAGACTCTCTTTTGCATCCCTGGTTCGAACCCCGGGTGATGACGTCTTTTGCCGATCTTTTACAGCAAGTGCCTGCACGGGGAGCTGTAAGTATTAGTTAATCCACCTAATATCTCAGTCCATACAGTGGCGGGATGGCTCGGCGCACTGTACGAGCTGATCATCGAGACTCTCTTTTGCATCCCTGGTTCGAACCCCGGGTGATGACGTCTTTTGCCGATCTTTTACAGCAAGTGCCTGCACGGGGAGCTGTAAGTATTAGTTAATCCACCTAATATCTCAGTCCATACAGTGGCGGGATGGCTCGGCGCACTGTACGAGCTGATGATCGAGACTCTCTTTTGCATCCCTGGTTCGAACCCCGGGTGATGACGTCTTTTGCCGATCTTTTACAGCAAGTGCCTGCACGGGGAGCTGTAAGTATTAGTTAATCCACCTAATATCTCAGTCCATACAGTGGCGGGATGGCTCGGCGCACTGTACGAGCTGATGATCGAGACTCTCTTTTGCATCCCTGGTTCGAACCCCGGGTGATGACGTCTTTTGCCGATCTTTTACAGCAAGTGCCTGCACGGGGAGCTGTAAGTACTAGTTAATCCACCTTATATCTCAGTCCATACAGTGGCGCGATGGCTCGGCGCACTGTACGAGCTGATGATCGAGACTCTCTTTTGCATCCCTGGTTCGAACCCCGGGTGATGACGTCTTTTGCCGATCTTTTACAGCAAGTGCCTGCACGGGGAGCTGTAAGTATTAGTTAATCCACCTAATATCTCAGTCCATACAGTGGCGCGATGGCTCGGCGCACTGTACGAGCTGATGTTCGAGACTCTCTTTTGCATCCCTGGTTCGAACCCCGGGTGATGACGTCTTTTGCCGATCTTTTACAGCAAGTGCCTGCACGGGGAGCTGTAAGTATTAGTTAATCCACCTAATATCTCAGTCCATACAGTGGCGGGATGGCCCGGCGCACTGTACGAGCTGATGATCGAGACTCTCTTTTGCATCCCTGGTTCGAACCCCGGGTGATGACGTCTTTTGCCGATCTTTTACAGCAAGTGCCTGCACGGGGAGCTGTAAGTATTAGTTAATCCACCTAATATCTCAGTCCATACAGTGGCGGGATGGCTCGGCGCACTGTACGAGCTGATGATCGAGACTCTCTTTTGCATCCCTGGTTCGAACCCCGGGTGATGACGTCTTTTGCCGATCTTTTACAGCAAGTGCCTGCACGGGGAGCTGTAAGTATTAGTTAATCCACCTAATATCTCAGTCCATACAGTGGCGGGATGGCTCGGCGCACTGTACGAGCTGATGATCGAGACTCTCTTTTGCATCCCTGGTTCGAACCCCGGGTGATGACGTCTTTTGCCGATCTTTTACAGCAAGTGCCTGCACGGGGAGCTGTAAGTACTAGTTAATCCACCTAATATCTCAGTCCATACAGTGGCGCGATGGCTCGGCGCACTGTACGAGCTGATGTTCGAGACTCTCTTTTGCATCCCTGGTTCAAACCCCGGGTGATGACGTCTTTTGCCGATCTTTTACAGCAAGTGCCTGCACGGGGAGCTGTAAGTATTAGTTAATCCACCTAATATCTCAGTCCATACAGTGGCGGGATGGCCCGGCGCACTATACGAGCTGATGATCGAGACTCTCTTTTGCATCCCTGGTTCGAACCCCGGGTGATGACGTCTTTTGCCGATCTTTTACAGCAAGTGCCTGCACGGGGAGCTGTAAGTATTAGTTAATCCACCTAATATCTCAGTCCATACAGTGGCGGGATGGCTCGGCGCACTGTACGAGCTGATGATCGAGACTCTCTTTTGCATCCCTGGTTCGAACCCCGGGTGATGACGTCTTTTGCCGATCTTTTACAGCAAGTGCCTGCACGGGGAGCTGTAAGTATTAGTTAATCCACCTAATATCTCAGTCCATACAGTGGCGGGATGGCCCGGCGCACTGTACGAGCGCACTGTCCGGTGATGACGTCTTTTGCCGATCTTTTACAGCAAGTGCCTGCACGGGGAGCGATGGCTCGGCGCACTGTACGAGCTGATGTTCGAGACTCTCTTTTGCATCCCTGGTTCGAACCCCGGGTGATGACGTCTTTTGCCGATCTTTTACAGCAAGTGCCTGCACGGGGAGCTGTAAGTATTAGTTAATCCACCTAATATCTCAGTCCATACAGTGGCGGGATGGCCCGGCGCACTGTACGAGCTGATGATCGAGACTCTCTTTTGCATCCCTGGTTCGAACCCCGGGTGATGACGTCTTTTGCCGATCTTTTACAGCAAGTGCCTGCACGGGGAGCTGTAAGTATTAGTTAATCCACCTAATATCTCAGTCCATACAGTGGCGGGATGGCTCGGCGCACTGTACGAGCTGATGATCGAGACTCTCTTTTGCATCCCTGGTTCGAACCCCGGGTGATGACGTCTTTTGCCGATCTTTTACAGCAAGTGCCTGCACGGGGAGCTGTAAGTATTAGTTAATCCACCTAATATCTCAGTCCATACAGTGGCGGGATGGCTCGGCGCACTGTACGAGCTGATGATCGAGACTCTCTTTTGCATCCCTGGTTCGAACCCCGGGTGATGACGTCTTTTGCCGATCTTTTACAGCAAGTGCCTGCACGGGGAGCTGTAAGTATTAGTTAATCCACCTAATATCTCAGTCCATACAGTGGCGGGATGGCTCGGCGCACTGTACGAGCTGATGATCGAGACTCTCTTTTGCATCCCTGGTTCGAACCCCGGGTGATGACGTCTTTTGCCGATCTTTTACAGCAAGTGCCTGCACGGGGAGCTGTAAGTACTAGTTAATCCACCTAATATCTCATTCCATACAGTGGCGCGATGGCTCGGCGCACTGTACGAGCTGATGTTCGAGACTCTCTTTTGCATCCCTGGTTCGAACCCCGGGTGATGACGTCTTTTGCCGATCTTTTACAGCAAGTGCCTGCACGGGGAGCTGTAAGTATTAGTTAATCCACCTAATATCTCAGTCCATACAGTGGCGGGATGGCCCGGCGCACTGTACGAGCTGATGATCGAGACTCTCTTTTGCATCCCTGGTTCGAACCCCGGGTGATGACGTCTTTTGCCGATCTTTTACAGCAAGTGCCTGCACGGGGAGCTGTAAGTATTAGTTAATCCACCTAATATCTCAGTCCATACAGTGGCGGGATGGCTCGGCGCACTGTACGAGCTGATGATCGAGACTCTCTTTTGCATCCCTGGTTCGAACCCCGGGTGATGACGTCTTTTGCCGATCTTTTACAGCAAGTGCCTGCACGGGGAGCTGTAAGTATTAGTTAATCCACCTAATATCTCAGTCCATACAGTGGCGGGATGGCTCGGCGCACTGTACGAGCTGATGATCGAGACTCTCTTTTGCATCCCTGGTTCGAACCCCGGGTGATGACGTCTTTTGCCGATCTTTTACAGCAAGTGCCTGCACGGGGAGCTGTAAGTATTAGTTAATCCACCTAATATCTCAGTCCATACAGTGGCGGGATGGCTCGGCGCACTGTACGAGCTGATGATCGAGACTCTCTTTTGCATCCCTGGTTCGAACCCCGGGTGATGACGTCTTTTGCCGATCTTTTACAGCAAGTGCCTGCACGGGGAGCTGTAAGTACTAGTTAATCCACCTAATATCTCATTCCATACAGTGGCGCGATGGCTCGGCGCACTGTACGAGCTGATGTTCGAGACTCTCTTTTGCATCCCTGGTTCGAACCCCGGGTGATGACGTCTTTTGCCGATCTTTTACAGCAAGTGCCTGCACGGGGAGCTGTAAGTATTAGTTAATCCACCTAATATCTCAGTCCATACAGTGGCGGGATGGCCCGGCGCACTGTACGAGCTGATGATCGAGACTCTCTTTTGCATCCCTGGTTCGAACCCCGGGTGATGACGTCTTTTGCCGATCTTTTACAGCAAGTGCCTGCACGGGGAGCTGTAAGTATTAGTTAATCCACCTAATATCTCAGTCCATACAGTGGCGGGATGGCTCGGCGCACTGTACGAGCTGATGATCGAGACTCTCTTTTGCATCCCTGGTTCGAACCCCGGGTGATGACGTCTTTTGCCGATCTTTTACAGCAAGTGCCTGCACGGGGAGCTGTAAGTATTAGTTAATCCACCTAATATCTCAGTCCATACAGTGGCGGGATGGCTCGGCGCACTGTACGAGCTGATGATCGAGACTCTCTTTTGCATCCCTGGTTCGAACCCCGGGTGATGACGTCTTTTGCCGATCTTTTACAGCAAGTGCCTGCACGGGGAGCTGTAAGTATTAGTTAATCCACCTAATATCTCAGTCCATACAGTGGCGGGATGGCTCGGCGCACTGTACGAGCTGATGATCGAGACTCTCTTTTGCATCCCTGGTTCGAACCCCGGGTGATGACGTCTTTTGCCGATCTTTTACAGCAAGTGCCTGCACGGGGAGCTGTAAGTATTAGTTAATCCACCTGATATCTCAGTCCATACAGTGGCGGGATGGCTCGGCGCACTGTACGAGCTGATGATCGAGACTCTCTTTTGCATCCCTGGTTCGAACCCCGGGTGATGACGTCTTTTGCCGATCTTTTACAGCAAGTGCCTGCACGGGGAGCTGTAAGTATTAGTTAATCCACCTAATATCTCAGTCCATACAGTGGCGGGATGGCTCGGCGCACTGTACGAGCTGATGATCGAGACTCTCTTTTGCATCCCTGGTTCGAACCCCGGGTGATGACGTCTTTTGCCGATCTTTTACAGCAAGTGCCTGCACGGGGAGCTGTAAGTATTAGTTAATCCACCTAATATCTCAGTCCATACAGTGGCGGGATGGCTCGGCGCACTGTACGAGCTGATGATCGAGACTCTCTTTTGCATCCCTGGTTCGAACCCCGGGTGATGACGTCTTTTGCCGATCTTTTACAGCAAGTGCCTGCACGGGGAGCTGTAAGTACTAGTTAATCCACCTAATATCTCAGTCCATACAGTGGCGCGATGGCTCGGCGCACTGTACGAGCTGATGTTCGAGACTCTCTTTTGCATCCCTGGTTCGAACCCCGGGTGATGACGTCTTTTGCCGATCTTTTACAGCAAGTGCCTGCACGGGGAGCTGTAAGTATTAGTTAATCCACCTAATATCTCAGTCCATACAGTGGCGGGATGGCCCGGCGCACTGTACGAGCTGATGATCGAGACTCTCTTTTGCATCCCTGGTTCGAACCCCGGGTGATGACGTCTTTTGCCGATCTTTTACAGCAAGTGCCTGCACGGGGAGCTGTAAGTATTAGTTAATCCACCTAATATCTCAGTCCATACAGTGGCGGGATGGCTCGGCGCACTGTACGAGCTGATGATCGAGACTCTCTTTTGCATCCCTGGTTCGAACCCCGGGTGATGACGTCTTTTGCCGATCTTTTACAGCAAGTGCCTGCACGGGGAGCTGTAAGTATTAGTTAATCCACCTAATATCTCAGTCCATACAGTGGCGGGATGGCTCGGCGCACTGTACGAGCTGATGATCGAGACTCTCTTTTGCATCCCTGGTTCGAACCCCGGGTGATGACGTCTTTTGCCGATCTTTTACAGCAAGTGCCTGCACGGGGAGCTGTAAGTATTAGTTAATCCACCTAATATCTCAGTCCATACAGTGGCGGGATGGCCCGGCGCACTGTACGAGCGCACTGTCCGGTGATGACGTCTTTTGCCGATCTTTTACAGCAAGTGCCTGCACGGGGAGCGATGGCTCGGCGCACTGTACGAGCTGATGTTCGAGACTCTCTTTTGCATCCCTGGTTCGAACCCCGGGTGATGACGTCTTTTGCCGATCTTTTACAGCAAGTGCCTGCACGGGGAGCTGTAAGTATTAGTTAATCCACCTAATATCTCAGTCCATACAGTGGCGGGATGGCCCGGCGCACTGTACGAGCTGATGATCGAGACTCTCTTTTGCATCCCTGGTTCGAACCCCGGGTGATGACGTCTTTTGCCGATCTTTTACAGCAAGTGCCTGCACGGGGAGCTGTAAGTATTAGTTAATCCACCTAATATCTCAGTCCATACAGTGGCGGGATGGCTCGGCGCACTGTACGAGCTGATGATCGAGACTCTCTTTTGCATCCCTGGTTCGAACCCCGGGTGATGACGTCTTTTGCCGATCTTTTACAGCAAGTGCCTGCACGGGGAGCTGTAAGTATTAGTTAATCCACCTAATATCTCAGTCCATACAGTGGCGGGATGGCTCGGCGCACTGTACGAGCTGATGATCGAGACTCTCTTTTGCATCCCTGGTTCGAACCCCGGGTGATGACGTCTTTTGCCGATCTTTTACAGCAAGTGCCTGCACGGGGAGCTGTAAGTACTAGTTAATCCACCTAATATCTCATTCCATACAGTGGCGCGATGGCTCGGCGCACTGTACGAGCTGATGTTCGAGACTCTCTTTTGCATCCCTGGTTCGAACCCCGGGTGATGACGTCTTTTGCCGATCTTTTACAGCAAGTGCCTGCACGGGGAGCTGTAAGTATTAGTTAATCCACCTAATATCTCAGTCCATACAGTGGCGGGATGGCCCGGCGCACTGTACGAGCTGATGATCGAGACTCTCTTTTGCATCCCTGGTTCGAACCCCGGGTGATGACGTCTTTTGCCGATCTTTTACAGCAAGTGCCTGCACGGGGAGCTGTAAGTATTAGTTAATCCACCTAATATCTCAGTCCATACAGTGGCGGGATGGCTCGGCGCACTGTACGAGCTGATGATCGAGACTCTCTTTTGCATCCCTGGTTCGAACCCCGGGTGATGACGTCTTTTGCCGATCTTTTACAGCAAGTGCCTGCACGGGGAGCTGTAAGTATTAGTTAATCCACCTAATATCTCAGTCCATACAGTGGCGGGATGGCCCGGCGCACTGTACGAGCTGATGATCGAGACTCTCTTTTGCATCCCTGGTTCGAACCCCGGGTGATGACGTCTTTTGCCGATCTTTTACAGCAAGTGCCTGCACGGGGAGCTGTAAGTATTAGTTAATCCACCTAATATCTCAGTCCATACAGTGGCGGGATGGCTCGGCGCACTGTACGAGCTGATGATCGAGACTCTCTTTTGCATCCCTGGTTCGAACCCCGGGTGATGACGTCTTTTGCCGATCTTTTACAGCAAGTGCCTGCACGGGGAGCTGTAAGTATTAGTTAATCCACCTAATATCTCAGTCCATACAGTGGCGGGATGGCTCGGCGCACTGTACGAGCTGATGATCGAGACTCTCTTTTGCATCCCTGGTTCGAACCCCGGGTGATGACGTCTTTTGCCGATCTTTTACAGCAAGTGCCTGCACGGGGAGCTGTAAGTACTAGTTAATCCACCTAATATCTCAGTCCATACAGTGGCGCGATGGCTCGGCGCACTGTACGAGCTGATGTTCGAGACTCTCTTTTGCATCCCTGGTTCGAACCCCGGGTGATGACGTCTTTTGCCGATCTTTTACAGCAAGTGCCTGCACGGGGAGCTGTAAGTATTAGTTAATCCACCTAATATCTCAGTCCATACAGTGGCGGGATGGCCCGGCGCACTGTACGAGCTGATGATCGAGACTCTCTTTTGCATCCCTGGTTCGAACCCCGGGTGATGACGTCTTTTGCCGATCTTTTACAGCAAGTGCCTGCACGGGGAGCTGTAAGTATTAGTTAATCCACCTAATATCTCAGTCCATACAGTGGCGGGATGGCTCGGCGCACTGTACGAGCTGATGATCGAGACTCTCTTTTGCATCCCTGGTTCGAACCCCGGGTGATGACGTCTTTTGCCGATCTTTTACAGCAAGTGCCTGCACGGGGAGCTGTAAGTATTAGTTAATCCACCTAATATCTCAGTCCATACAGTGGCGGGATGGCTCGGCGCACTGTACGAGCTGATGATCGAGACTCTCTTTTGCATCCCTGGTTCGAACCCCGGGTGATGACGTTTTTTGCCGATCTTTTACAGCAAGTGCCTGCACGGGGAGCTGTAAGTATTAGTTAATCCACCTAATATCTCAGTCCATACAGTGGCGGGATGGCCCGGCGCACTGTACGAGCGCACTGTCCGGTGATGACGTCTTTTGCCGATCTTTTACAGCAAGTGCCTGCACGGGGAGCGATGGCTCGGCGCACTGTACGAGCTGATGTTCGAGACTCTCTTTTGCATCCCTGGTTCGAACCCCGGGTGATGACGTCTTTTGCCGATCTTTTACAGCAAGTGCCTGCACGGGGAGCTGTAAGTATTAGTTAATCCACCTAATATCTCAGTCCATACAGTGGCGGGATGGCCCGGCGCACTGTACGAGCTGATGATCGAGACTCTCTTTTGCATCCCTGGTTCGAACCCCGGGTGATGACGTCTTTTGCCGATCTTTTACAGCAAGTGCCTGCACGGGGAGCTGTAAGTATTAGTTAATCCACCTAATATCTCAGTCCATACAGTGGCGGGATGGCTCGGCGCACTGTACGAGCTGATGATCGAGACTCTCTTTTGCATCCCTGGTTCGAACCCCGGGTGATGACGTCTTTTGCCGATCTTTTACAGCAAGTGCCTGCACGGGGAGCTGTAAGTATTAGTTAATCCACCTAATATCTCAGTCCATACAGTGGCGGGATGGCTCGGCGCACTGTACGAGCTGATGATCGAGACTCTCTTTTGCATCCCTGGTTCGAACCCCGGGTGATGACGTCTTTTGCCGATCTTTTACAGCAAGTGCCTGCACGGGGAGCTGTAAGTATTAGTTAATCCACCTAATATCTCAGTCCATACAGTGGCGGGATGGCTCGGCGCACTGTACGAGCTGATGATCGAGACTCTCTTTTGCATCCCTGGTTCGAACCCCGGGTGATGACGTCTTTTGCCGATCTTTTACAGCAAGTGCCTGCACGGGGAGCTGTAAGTACTAGTTAATCCACCTAATATCTCATTCCATACAGTGGCGCGATGGCTCGGCGCACTGTACGAGCTGATGTTCGAGACTCTCTTTTGCATCCCTGGTTCGAACCCCGGGTGATGACGTCTTTTGCCGATCTTTTACAGCAAGTGCCTGCACGGGGAGCTGTAAGTATTAGTTAATCCACCTAATATCTCAGTCCATACAGTGGCGGGATGGCCCGGCGCACTGTACGAGCTGATGATCGAGACTCTCTTTTGCATCCCTGGTTCGAACCCCGGGTGATGACGTCTTTTGCCGATCTTTTACAGCAAGTGCCTGCACGGGGAGCTGTAAGTATTAGTTAATCCACCTAATATCTCAGTCCATACAGTGGCGGGATGGCTCGGCGCACTGTACGAGCTGATGATCGAGACTCTCTTTTGCATCCCTGGTTCGAACCCCGGGTGATGACGTCTTTTGCCGATCTTTTACAGCAAGTGCCTGCACGGGGAGCTGTAAGTATTAGTTAATCCACCTAATATCTCAGTCCATACAGTGGCGGGATGGCTCGGCGCACTGTACGAGCTGATGATCGAGACTCTCTTTTGCATCCCTGGTTCGAACCCCGGGTGATGACGTCTTTTGCCGATCTTTTACAGCAAGTGCCTGCACGGGGAGCTGTAAGTATTAGTTAATCCACCTAATATCTCAGTCCATACAGTGGCGGGATGGCTCGGCGCACTGTACGAGCTGATGATCGAGACTCTCTTTTGCATCCCTGGTTCGAACCCCGGGTGATGACGTCTTTTGCCGATCTTTTACAGCAAGTGCCTGCACGGGGAGCTGTAAGTATTAGTTAATCCACCTAATATCTCAGTCCATACAGTGGCGGGATGGCTCGGCGCACTGTACGAGCTGATGATCGAGACTCTCTTTTGCATCCCTGGTTCGAACCCCGGGTGATGACGTCTTTTGCCGATCTTTTACAGCAAGTGCCTGCACGGGGAGCTGTAAGTACTAGTTAATCCACCTAATATCTCATTCCATACAGTGGCGCGATGGCTCGGCGCACTGTACGAGCTGATGTTCGAGACTCTCTTTTGCATCCCTGGTTCGAACCCCGGGTGATGACGTCTTTTGCCGATCTTTTACAGCAAGTGCCTGCACGGGGAGCTGTAAGTATTAGTTAATCCACCAAATATCTCAGTCCATACAGTGGCGGGATGGCTCGGCGCACTGTACGAGCTGATGATCGAGACTCTCTTTTGCATCCCTGGTTCGAACCCCGGGTGATGACGTCTTTTGCCGATCTTTTACAGCAAGTGCCTGCACGGGGAGCTGTAAGTATTAGTTAATCCACCTAATATCTCAGTCCATACAGTGGCGGGATGGCTCGGCGCACTGTACGAGCTGATGATCGAGACTCTCTTTTGCATCCCTGGTTCGAACCCCGGGTGATGACGTCTTTTGCCGATCTTTTACAGCAAGTGCCTGCACGGGGAGCTGTAAGTATTAGTTAATCCACCTAATATCTCAGTCCATACAGTGGCGGGATGGCTCGGCGCACTGTACGAGCTGATGATCGAGACTCTCTTTTGCATCCCTGGTTCGAACCCCGGGTGATGACGTCTTTTGCCGATCTTTTACAGCAAGTGCCTGCACGGGGAGCTGTAAGTACTAGTTAATCCACCTAATATCTCATTCCATACAGTGGCGCGATGGCTCGGCGCACTGTACGAGCTGATGTTCGAGACTCTCTTTTGCATCCCTGGTTCGAACCCCGGGTGATGACGTCTTTTGCCGATCTTTTACAGCAAGTGCCTGCACGGGGAGCTGTAAGTATTAGTTAATCCACCTAATATCTCAGTCCATACAGTGGCGGGATGGCCCGGCGCACTGTACGAGCTGATGATCGAGACTCTCTTTTGCATCCCTGGTTCGAACCCCGGGTGATGACGTCTTTTGCCGATCTTTTACAGCAAGTGCCTGCACGGGGAGCTGTAAGTATTAGTTAATCCACCTAATATCTCAGTCCATACAGTGGCGGGATGGCTCGGCGCACTGTACGAGCTGATGATCGAGACTCTCTTTTGCATCCCTGGTTCGAACCCCGGGTGATGACGTCTTTTGCCGATCTTTTACAGCAAGTGCCTGCACGGGGAGCTGTAAGTATTAGTTAATCCACCTAATATCTCAGTCCATACAGTGGCGGGATGGCTCGGCGCACTGTACGAGCTGATGATCGAGACTCTCTTTTGCATCCCTGGTTCGAACCCCGGGTGATGACGTCTTTTGCCGATCTTTTACAGCAAGTGCCTGCACGGGGAGCTGTAAGTATTAGTTAATCCACCTAATATCTCAGTCCATACAGTGGCGGGATGGCTCGGCGCACTGTACGAGCTGATGATCGAGACTCTCTTTTGCATCCCTGGTTCGAACCCCGGGTGATGACGTCTTTTGCCGATCTTTTACAGCAAGTGCCTGCACGGGGAGCTGTAAGTATTAGTTAATCCACCTAATATCTCAGTCCATACAGTGGCGGGATGGCTCGGCGCACTGTACGAGCTGATGATCGAGACTCTCTTTTGCATCCCTGGTTCGAACCCCGGGTGATGACGTCTTTTGCCGATCTTTTACAGCAAGTGCCTGCACGGGGAGCTGTAAGTACTAGTTAATCCACCTAATATCTCAGTCCATACAGTGGCGCGATGGCTCGGCGCACTGTACGAGCTGATGTTCGAGACTCTCTTTTGCATCCCTGGTTCGAACCCCGGGTGATGACGTCTTTTGCCGATCTTTTACAGCAAGTGCCTGCACGGGGAGCTGTAAGTATTAGTTAATCCACCTAATATCTCAGTCCATACAGTGGCGGGATGGCCCGGCGCACTGTACGAGCTGATGATCGAGACTCTCTTTTGCATCCCTGGTTCGAACCCCGGGTGATGACGTCTTTTGCCGATCTTTTACAGCAAGTGCCTGCACGGGGAGCTGTAAGTATTAGTTAATCCACCTAATATCTCAGTCCATACAGTGGCGGGATGGCTCGGCGCACTGTACGAGCTGATGATCGAGACTCTCTTTTGCATCCCTGGTTCGAACCCCGGGTGATGACGTCTTTTGCCGATCTTTTACAGCAAGTGCCTGCACGGGGAGCTGTAAGTATTAGTTAATCCACCTAATATCTCAGTCCATACAGTGGCGGGATGGCTCGGCGCACTGTACGAGCTGATGATCGAGACTCTCTTTTGCATCCCTGGTTCGAACCCCGGGTGATGACGTTTTTTGCCGATCTTTTACAGCAAGTGCCTGCACGGGGAGCTGTAAGTATTAGTTAATCCACCTAATATCTCAGTCCATACAGTGGCGGGATGGCCCGGCGCACTGTACGAGCGCACTGTCCGGTGATGACGTCTTTTGCCGATCTTTTACAGCAAGTGCCTGCACGGGGAGCGATGGCTCGGCGCACTGTACGAGCTGATGTTCGAGACTCTCTTTTGCATCCCTGGTTCGAACCCCGGGTGATGACGTCTTTTGCCGATCTTTTACAGCAAGTGCCTGCACGGGGAGCTGTAAGTATTAGTTAATCCACCTAATATCTCAGTCCATACAGTGGCGGGATGGCCCGGCGCACTGTACGAGCTGATGATCGAGACTCTCTTTTGCATCCCTGGTTCGAACCCCGGGTGATGACGTCTTTTGCCGATCTTTTACAGCAAGTGCCTGCACGGGGAGCTGTAAGTATTAGTTAATCCACCTAATATCTCAGTCCATACAGTGGCGGGATGGCTCGGCGCACTGTACGAGCTGATGATCGAGACTCTCTTTTGCATCCCTGGTTCGAACCCCGGGTGATGACGTCTTTTGCCGATCTTTTACAGCAAGTGCCTGCACGGGGAGCTGTAAGTATTAGTTAATCCACCTAATATCTCAGTCCATACAGTGGCGGGATGGCCCGGCGCACTGTACGAGCGCACTGTCCGGTGATGACGTCTTTTGCCGATCTTTTACAGCAAGTGCCTGCACGGGGAGCGATGGCTCGGCGCACTGTACGAGCTGATGTTCGAGACTCTCTTTTGCATCCCTGGTTCGAACCCCGGGTGATGACGTCTTTTGCCGATCTTTTACAGCAAGTGCCTGCACGGGGAGCTGTAAGTATTAGTTAATCCACCTAATATCTCAGTCCATACAGTGGCGGGATGGCCCGGCGCACTGTACGAGCTGATGATCGAGACTCTCTTTTGCATCCCTGGTTCGAACCCCGGGTGATGACGTCTTTTGCCGATCTTTTACAGCAAGTGCCTGCACGGGGAGCTGTAAGTATTAGTTAATCCACCTAATATCTCAGTCCATACAGTGGCGGGATGGCTCGG
Organism: Apostichopus japonicus; assembly: GCF_037975245.1. Lineage (NCBI taxonomy): Eukaryota > Metazoa > Echinodermata > Holothuroidea > Aspidochirotida > Stichopodidae > Apostichopus > Apostichopus japonicus. Next base: position 15,475,549 of record NC_092572.1, read on the forward strand.
CGCACTGTACGAGCTGATGATCGAGACTCTCTTTTGCATCCCTGGTTCGAACCCCGGGTGATGACGTCTTTTGCCGATCTTTTACAGCAAGTGCCTGCACGGGGAGCTGTAAGTATTAGTTAATCCACCTAATATCTCAGTCCATACAGTGGCGGGATGGCTCGGCGCACTGTACGAGCTGATGATCGAGACTCTCTTTTGCATCCCTGGTTCGAACCCCGGGTGATGACGTCTTTTGCCGATCTTTTACAGCAAGTGCCTGCACGGGGAGCTGTAAGTACTAGTTAATCCACCTAATATCTCAGTCCATACAGTGGCGCGATGGCTCGGCGCACTGTACGAGCTGATGTTCGAGACTCTCTTTTGCATCCCTGGTTCGAACCCCGGGTGATGACGTCTTTTGCCGATCTTTTACAGCAAGTGCCTGCACGGGGAGCTGTAAGTATTAGTTAATCCACCTAATATCTCAGTCCATACAGTGGCGGGATGGCCCGGCGCACTGTACGAGCTGATGATCGAGACTCTCTTTTGCATCCCTGGTTCGAACCCCGGGTGATGACGTCTTTTGCCGATCTTTTACAGCAAGTGCCTGCACGGGGAGCTGTAAGTATTAGTTAATCCACCTAATATCTCAGTCCATACAGTGGCGGGATGGCTCGGCGCACTGTACGAGCTGATGATCGAGACTCTCTTTTGCATCCCTGGTTCGAACCCCGGGTGATGACGTCTTTTGCCGATCTTTTACAGCAAGTGCCTGCACGGGGAGCTGTAAGTATTAGTTAATCCACCTAATATCTCAGTCCATACAGTGGCGGGATGGCTCGGCGCACTGTACGAGCTGATGATCGAGACTCTCTTTTGCATCCCTGGTTCGAACCCCGGGTGATGACGTTTTTTGCCGATCTTTTACAGCAAGTGCCTGCACGGGGAGCTGTAAGTATTAGTTAATCCACCTAATATCTCAGTCCATACAGTGGCGGGATGGCCCGGCGCACTGTACGAGCGCACTGTCCGGTGATGACGTCTTTTGCCGATCTTTTACAGCAAGTGCCTGCACGGGGAGCGATGGCTCGGCGCACTGTACGAGCTGATGTTCGAGACTCTCTTTTGCATCCCTGGTTCGAACCCCGGGTGATGACGTCTTTTGCCGATCTTTTACAGCAAGTGCCTGCACGGGGAGCTGTAAGTATTAGTTAATCCACCTAATATCTCAGTCCATACAGTGGCGGGATGGCCCGGCGCACTGTACGAGCTGATGATCGAGACTCTCTTTTGCATCCCTGGTTCGAACCCCGGGTGATGACGTCTTTTGCCGATCTTTTACAGCAAGTGCCTGCACGGGGAGCTGTAAGTATTAGTTAATCCACCTAATATCTCAGTCCATACAGTGGCGGGATGGCTCGGCGCACTGTACGAGCTGATGATCGAGACTCTCTTTTGCATCCCTGGTTCGAACCCCGGGTGATGACGTCTTTTGCCGATCTTTTACAGCAAGTGCCTGCACGGGGAGCTGTAAGTATTAGTTAATCCACCTAATATCTCAGTCCATACAGTGGCGGGATGGCTCGGCGCACTGTACGAGCTGATGATCGAGACTCTCTTTTGCATCCCTGGTTCGAACCCCGGGTGATGACGTCTTTTGCCGATCTTTTACAGCAAGTGCCTGCACGGGGAGCTGTAAGTATTAGTTAATCCACCTAATATCTCAGTCCATACAGTGGCGGGATGGCTCGGCGCACTGTACGAGCTGATGATCGAGACTCTCTTTTGCATCCCTGGTTCGAACCCCGGGTGATGACGTCTTTTGCCGATCTTTTACAGCAAGTGCCTGCACGGGGAGCTGTAAGTACTAGTTAATCCACCTAATATCTCATTCCATACAGTGGCGCGATGGCTCGGCGCACTGTACGAGCTGATGTTCGAGACTCTCTTTTGCATCCCTGGTTCGAACCCCGGGTGATGACGTCTTTTGCCGATCTTTTACAGCAAGTGCCTGCACGGGGAGCTGTAAGTATTAGTTAATCCACCTAATATCTCAGTCCATACAGTGGCGGGATGGCCCGGCGCACTGTACGAGCTGATGATCGAGACTCTCTTTTGCATCCCTGGTTCGAACCCCGGGTGATGACGTCTTTTGCCGATCTTTTACAGCAAGTGCCTGCACGGGGAGCTGTAAGTATTAGTTAATCCACCTAATATCTCAGTCCATACAGTGGCGGGATGGCTCGGCGCACTGTACGAGCTGATGATCGAGACTCTCTTTTGCATCCCTGGTTCGAACCCCGGGTGATGACGTCTTTTGCCGATCTTTTACAGCAAGTGCCTGCACGGGGAGCTGTAAGTATTAGTTAATCCACCTAATATCTCAGTCCATACAGTGGCGGGATGGCTCGGCGCACTGTACGAGCTGATGATCGAGACTCTCTTTTGCATCCCTGGTTCGAACCCCGGGTGATGACGTCTTTTGCCGATCTTTTACAGCAAGTGCCTGCACGGGGAGCTGTAAGTATTAGTTAATCCACCTAATATCTCAGTCCATACAGTGGCGGGATGGCTCGGCGCACTGTACGAGCTGATGATCGAGACTCTCTTTTGCATCCCTGGTTCGAACCCCGGGTGATGACGTCTTTTGCCGATCTTTTACAGCAAGTGCCTGCACGGGGAGCTGTAAGTACTAGTTAATCCACCTAATATCTCATTCCATACAGTGGCGCGATGGCTCGGCGCACTGTACGAGCTGATGTTCGAGACTCTCTTTTGCATCCCTGGTTCGAACCCCGGGTGATGACGTCTTTTGCCGATCTTTTACAGCAAGTGCCTGCACGGGGAGCTGTAAGTATTAGTTAATCCACCAAATATCTCAGTCCATACAGTGGCGGGATGGCTCGGCGCACTGTACGAGCTGATGATCGAGACTCTCTTTTGCATCCCTGGTTCGAACCCCGGGTGATGACGTCTTTTGCCGATCTTTTACAGCAAGTGCCTGCACGGGGAGCTGTAAGTATTAGTTAATCCACCTAATATCTCAGTCCATACAGTGGCGGGATGGCTCGGCGCACTGTACGAGCTGATGATCGAGACTCTCTTTTGCATCCCTGGTTCGAACCCCGGGTGATGACGTCTTTTGCCGATCTTTTACAGCAAGTGCCTGCACGGGGAGCTGTAAGTATTAGTTAATCCACCTAATATCTCAGTCCATACAGTGGCGGGATGGCTCGGCGCACTGTACGAGCTGATGATCGAGACTCTCTTTTGCATCCCTGGTTCGAACCCCGGGTGATGACGTCTTTTGCCGATCTTTTACAGCAAGTGCCTGCACGGGGAGCTGTAAGTACTAGTTAATCCACCTAATATCTCATTCCATACAGTGGCGCGATGGCTCGGCGCACTGTACGAGCTGATGTTCGAGACTCTCTTTTGCATCCCTGGTTCGAACCCCGGGTGATGACGTCTTTTGCCGATCTTTTACAGCAAGTGCCTGCACGGGGAGCTGTAAGTATTAGTTAATCCACCTAATATCTCAGTCCATACAGTGGCGGGATGGCCCGGCGCACTGTACGAGCTGATGATCGAGACTCTCTTTTGCATCCCTGGTTCGAACCCCGGGTGATGACGTCTTTTGCCGATCTTTTACAGCAAGTGCCTGCACGGGGAGCTGTAAGTATTAGTTAATCCACCTAATATCTCAGTCCATACAGTGGCGGGATGGCTCGGCGCACTGTACGAGCTGATGATCGAGACTCTCTTTTGCATCCCTGGTTCGAACCCCGGGTGATGACGTCTTTTGCCGATCTTTTACAGCAAGTGCCTGCACGGGGAGCTGTAAGTATTAGTTAATCCACCTAATATCTCAGTCCATACAGTGGCGGGATGGCTCGGCGCACTGTACGAGCTGATGATCGAGACTCTCTTTTGCATCCCTGGTTCGAACCCCGGGTGATGACGTCTTTTGCCGATCTTTTACAGCAAGTGCCTGCACGGGGAGCTGTAAGTATTAGTTAATCCACCTAATATCTCAGTCCATACAGTGGCGGGATGGCTCGGCGCACTGTACGAGCTGATGATCGAGACTCTCTTTTGCATCCCTGGTTCGAACCCCGGGTGATGACGTCTTTTGCCGATCTTTTACAGCAAGTGCCTGCACGGGGAGCTGTAAGTACTAGTTAATCCACCTAATATCTCATTCCATACAGTGGCGCGATGGCTCGGCGCACTGTACGAGCTGATGTTCGAGACTCTCTTTTGCATCCCTGGTTCGAACCCCGGGTGATGACGTCTTTTGCCGATCTTTTACAGCAAGTGCCTGCACGGGGAGCTGTAAGTATTAGTTAATCCACCTAATATCTCAGTCCATACAGTGGCGGGATGGCCCGGCGCACTGTACGAGCTGATGATCGAGACTCTCTTTTGCATCCCTGGTTCGAACCCCGGGTGATGACGTCTTTTGCCGATCTTTTACAGCAAGTGCCTGCACGGGGAGCTGTAAGTATTAGTTAATCCACCTAATATCTCAGTCCATACAGTGGCGGGATGGCTCGGCGCACTGTACGAGCTGATGATCGAGACTCTCTTTTGCATCCCTGGTTCGAACCCCGGGTGATGACGTCTTTTGCCGATCTTTTACAGCAAGTGCCTGCACGGGGAGCTGTAAGTATTAGTTAATCCACCTAATATCTCAGTCCATACAGTGGCGGGATGGCTCGGCGCACTGTACGAGCTGATGATCGAGACTCTCTTTTGCATCCCTGGTTCGAACCCCGGGTGATGACGTCTTTTGCCGATCTTTTACAGCAAGTGCCTGCACGGGGAGCTGTAAGTATTAGTTAATCCACCTAATATCTCAGTCCATACAGTGGCGGGATGGCTCGGCGCACTGTACGAGCTGATGATCGAGACTCTCTTTTGCATCCCTGGTTCGAACCCCGGGTGATGACGTCTTTTGCCGATCTTTTACAGCAAGTGCCTGCACGGGGAGCTGTAAGTACTAGTTAATCCACCTAATATCTCATTCCATACAGTGGCGCGATGGCTCGGCGCACTGTACGAGCTGATGTTCGAGACTCTCTTTTGCATCCCTGGTTCGAACCCCGGGTGATGACGTCTTTTGCCGATCTTTTACAGCAAGTGCCTGCACGGGGAGCTGTAAGTATTAGTTAATCCACCTAATATCTCAGTCCATACAGTGGCGGGATGGCCCGGCGCACTGTACGAGCTGATGATCGAGACTCTCTTTTGCATCCCTGGTTCGAACCCCGGGTGATGACGTCTTTTGCCGATCTTTTACAGCAAGTGCCTGCACGGGGAGCTGTAAGTATTAGTTAATCCACCTAATATCTCAGTCCATACAGTGGCGGGATGGCTCGGCGCACTGTACGAGCTGATGATCGAGACTCTCTTTTGCATCCCTGGTTCGAACCCCGGGTGATGACGTCTTTTGCCGATCTTTTACAGCAAGTGCCTGCACGGGGAGCTGTAAGTATTAGTTAATCCACCTAATATCTCAGTCCATACAGTGGCGGGATGGCTCGGCGCACTGTACGAGCTGATGATCGAGACTCTCTTTTGCATCCCTGGTTCGAACCCCGGGTGATGACGTCTTTTGCCGATCTTTTACAGCAAGTGCCTGCACGGGGAGCTGTAAGTATTAGTTAATCCACCTAATATCTCAGTCCATACAGTGGCGGGATGGCTCGGCGCACTGTACGAGCTGATGATCGAGACTCTCTTTTGCATCCCTGGTTCGAACCCCGGGTGATGACGTCTTTTGCCGATCTTTTACAGCAAGTGCCTGCACGGGGAGCTGTAAGTACTAGTTAATCCACCTAATATCTCATTCCATACAGTGGCGCGATGGCTCGGCGCACTGTACGAGCTGATGTTCGAGACTCTCTTTTGCATCCCTGGTTCGAACCCCGGGTGATGACGTCTTTTGCCGATCTTTTACAGCAAGTGCCTGCACGGGGAGCTGTAAGTATTAGTTAATCCACCTAATATCTCAGTCCATACAGTGGCGGGATGGCCCGGCGCACTGTACGAGCTGATGATCGAGACTCTCTTTTGCATCCCTGGTTCGAACCCCGGGTGATGACGTCTTTTGCCGATCTTTTACAGCAAGTGCCTGCACGGGGAGCTGTAAGTATTAGTTAATCCACCTAATATCTCAGTCCATACAGTGGCGGGATGGCTCGGCGCACTGTACGAGCTGATGATCGAGACTCTCTTTTGCATCCCTGGTTCGAACCCCGGGTGATGACGTCTTTTGCCGATCTTTTACAGCAAGTGCCTGCACGGGGAGCTGTAAGTATTAGTTAATCCACCTAATATCTCAGTCCATACAGTGGCGGGATGGCTCGGCGCACTGTACGAGCTGATGATCGAGACTCTCTTTTGCATCCCTGGTTCGAACCCCGGGTGATGACCTCTTTTGCCGATCTTTTACAGCAAGTGCCTCCACTAGATTGAAGTTTTCACTAGCTAAACGCTACCCATCACTGCATAGCCGACAAGTTGGCTTTCATGGCACTATCAATTTTCCGTATCATGACCATGTAGATTTTTGGCTTTCCGAGCCGGAACTTTTCGTCACTTGTAAACAAACCTCTTCACTGATTGGTAAACAAATTTCCTACGCTGCTCCGGGGAGGCCTAAAGGGGTTTAAAATTGCCTCAATCGACCAAATTTTCTCACCACATGTACTTCTATTCATGTTCTTCAACATGCAAGCCACAAAAAACTAGACTATGATTGACAACAGGTAAAAAAAATGTTCTCCTGCTGTTTTTTTAGCACTTTTCCTGAAGGAGAACAATCGAGCGGCTGGATATAGACTCTAATAGGAGTATGCCACCTGAAGGTTAAGTGAAGCTACAGAGTACAGTATAGGCTATCTGTGACCCTGTAACTGGTAAATATTTATTTTTATGATTCATATTGTGTTATTACCAATAGGGGTTCGTTGGAAGTTTGATGAGCTTCAATGGTGTCCAATTTCATAGCATATAAAAGCATAAATTTGTAAACACGATATAGGGTATTGGATGTAAAAGTACTTGAGAAGTGAAAAAGAATACAAATACATGTTGTTCGCGGAACTGGTCCACGCAAAAATAATTAGCCTCAATGCTTTTGTCACCCCAACTGTTAAGTTGTGAAAGGGATGTTTTGCAAAACCCAGCCTTATATTATACAGTTTTATTAGTTTAGTTTAGTTAAGTAGATAAAAAAAGGGATCAGGAGGGACACTTAAGTCCCCATCAAGGACCCTATAGAGAGAGGAAAAAAAACTGAAGGCACAAACACTCAGACCCGATTACATTAGTTTAGTCCAGGCTTACTCAACATTTTAACATTAAGTCATACTGGTATACTCATAGCGTCATACAGGCTATCCGTACCAGATACAGAATGGTCAGAGATGTGTCTTTAATTGTGGCCATCAAATTTGAGCATGAATTTGAGGGGGAAAGAAGTATCTCTTCGATTATTCAGTAGGTTACAAGATTTTTCTAAAATCAATTCATTCATGGAAGTGCACAGATCAATAAACATCACAGGGTGGACGGTAACGAGTATATGGTTGAGTCAAAATTATTTGGCCCAGTACCATAGCCTATTAGTACTATTTGTATACAGTACATTGTTTCAAATTATATATTAATATTGATCAACTTTTACCCATTTTTCTTTTTTTCTTTCAGGACATGAATATTTAGTATTTACATGAGAATCTGAATTCCTACCCTGCTGTAAAAAGGTGTTTGAGGAAAAACAAAATTTGTTCAAATAGCTTTCAGAAGATGTTTATGAATCAATTGAGAACAAAGTAAGACATGTTGCAGTCACTATTATCAGCAGCCAGAAAGGTTAAAAGTGAGTCTCAATGGCAGGATCTTTTCCAGAAGAATGCTGACCAGATTCCTCGAGTGAATGAACAGCATGATGATGCTGAAGAATCCACTACATGTTACCAGCTAACTCTCAATAATATTGAAGCAATACATAAACCTGTGGTAAGTATTATAGTGTACAATTATTTCTTTCTTTTGCCCTCTTTCCTTTATGTTTGTTAAAAATTCTGTAACCGTCTAGACAGTTCTTTTCTGCCACACTGTCCCTAATGAGTAGCAACTTTATAATCTGACATCACATTTGATTATAACATATTAAAAGCCAACAATGTTATTTCAGGACTAGAGTGCAGTACATGCAGGCTTCACAATCTGGGATATTTACTGGCTAAATATAATATTGATTTTGCTGTGTGCCAGAAGAGAAATGATGCCCTGTCATTTTTCTTCAAAAAATTCAAATTATCCTTTCCCTCTTGCAACAATTCAAGACAAAAGGAAGTTGAATTTTGTTTTTAGCCTGTAAATTTATCATGCACTGACAAGTTTTAGCAAGCAGCTAAAATTGTGAAATTCTTTGCCTGATGTGCATGTATGTAGACCATGGCCCAATCACTTAGAATATGCTTGTGATAGCGTATCAGGTGGAAACATGCACTTCCATGGATGCCTGTTGTATATATGTTACAGAACTAGCTATCACTTTCATCAATAAAATATATAGTTTTCAAAGCTTTCAAGCTTTCATTCTAAAATATGTAATGCCTTAGATCTGCGTCACAAGGCTGGAATTTTGACGGGCAAAGAAATGGAGAAAGCAAATCACAAACAAGAGAATGTCAGTAATGTCATGTATATACTGTAAAAGATGTTTCCCAAAAGTCTTTCAAACTGCTGGAACAAAAGCAAAAACCATGAAACACACAATAATCACCCCTACTAGACCATCGGAAGATCAAAAAATTTACCTAAAAGTACCATTTGTGAACGAGAACATAAAACGGTAGACCCTGGCAACAATCAGCAGATTGGGCATTACAAATCTGAGAACACACTTCATGACTAGGTAATCCATCAGCGAGTTTGTTTTCCGCGCCACGTGACAAACAGGGTTGCCGACCCAACTGCGACACCTGCAAAATCGCTGTAAAGAAGAATATCTGTTTAGCCAAAAACTGTGTCTACAAGATTAAATGCAGTCTTTGCTCGTCTACATACATCGGCGAAACGGGATGCACCATTGGAACGAGAATAAAAGAACATCCACGTATGACTAAACAGACCATATACACTCATTTACAAACTCACAATATAAATCAAAAATCTGGAGAAAATATCAATTGCAAATCCTACATCACAACTTACCGAATACCAGTGAAAGAAAAATAATCGAAGCCCTTACCATTAAAGCCAGTAATAACTTAATGAATGGCTGTGCTGGACGTCAATTGGATATTTAAGCTTTTCACATCTTGCTGGTCCGTCTGTGCGCTCCGAATACAGTTTGTTCGCTGGTGCGTTTCAGCTCAGGGGGATTGGTTTTAAAGTTTTTACTTATATACACAGAGTCGGTAGTTTGCACCTCATTCCTTGATAATGCCTTAACCGGCGAAATATTGGAACATACAGCTTTGTATACTTTCTTACTGTGCTTGTTGAAGTCTCATTTTCTACAATTCAATATACATATCCTCTAAGGTAGGCATCGGATAGTGGCTGCGCATGAGACTCTTGTTTAGGTCTCTGGGGTCGATACATATTCTCATTTTCCCCGGCTTTACCACAGTCACTAGACTGGAGACCTAGGGGGTTGGCTCTGAAACTGGCTTTATGATGTTTTGTTTCACAAGCCTATCTAATTCTGCTTTGAGGTTGTCTCGGATTGCCACAGGGAACCTACGGGGTGGATGAACTACAGGTACTGCATTGGGATCTAGCTGTAGTTTATATTCCCCTTCTAGTTGACCTATGCCCTCAAAAACATCATTGTACTCCTAGTACAGGTTTTCAACATTAGTAATTTGCCCCTCCTTCACAACTTTGACGTTTTTACCATCATTTGCATTCGTGATCGCATTGACTCCTAGTGGTTTGGCAATGTTTTCATGTCTAACTTCTATGAGACCCATCTGCTGGACCGCCTTGCTGCCCAGCAGAGGGATTGCAATATCATTGTCAACAATCACAAACTCAGCCCGGTATTTCTTTCCATTTTTGGGGTTCACCAATTTTAGTTTGCATTTACCATTTGGCTTTGAGGTACTCTCATTGTACATTGATAATACCTGGCTAGTTTGCTTAATGTTATGCTTACCTAGTTTCTTCATAACTGAGCTTGGTAAGATGTTGCAGGTTGCCCCGCTATCAATTTGAAAAGTGACTCTTACTTCATCTATACTCATGTCAGCGTAAATGTGACTTTGTTGCTTATAGTTAATATAGTTTATATTGTTCTCTGTCTTTGGAGGAGTGAGCAGGTTCACCGTATTGATGTCCTCGAAGTCATCATCTGACAGGGACTCGGAGGAACTGTCGCCAACGTTGGACGCACCTTCCGCTACAGCATTTACCCACGGTTTCCGTTTCATTTTGCCCCTTTTGGGTCCACTCCGTTGGGATCCGCTCGCTGACGCTTTGCGTGTAGCTGTTCTGCATTGAGCTGCAAAATGGTTCTTCCTGTCGCATTGGAACAGGTCTTTCCATATGCAGGACACTGGTACTTCCCAAAGACGTGTCTGTTCCCACAGTACTTGCATTTCTGAAGTCTGTCGTCTTGCCCGCTTTGTCGGAGCGCGTGCACCTCTGTTTTCGTCTCGATGGTCCTTATCCTTTCTCTGGATAGTTCCGCCGACTGGCACATATCCTCGCATGATTTCAGGGTAAGTTTCTGTGCCCGTAGTAATCGCTCTCTGAGTGCCGAATTTGTGATATCACACACGATACTATCCTGGACAAGCGGGTCATGCAATGATTCAAAGTTATATGTTTGTGCCAGGACTTTGAGTTCAGTGATGTATCTGTCCAACTGCTCCCCTGGCTCCTGAAATCTCGTGAGGAATTTGTATCTTTCTACAGTTTCATTTTGCTTTGGGTTGCAGTAGGCATCAAAGAGTGTGAGGAGCTCTCCAATTTTCGGGGAAACATCGGCAGCGCCTGCAGCTGGTACCGGTTTTATAGTCTCATATATCTCACGTCCGGTAGTGCCCATAAGATAGAGGCACATTTTTCCTTTAACTTATCATCTTTGTCAGACATTGCCAGTTCTGCATATAGCTTGAATTCTTCTTTCCAGTGTTGCCATCTGCTTGCCAGTTTGGGAGAAGCAAAATCAATCTTCTCTGGTGGGGGAACTTTATCCATACTGTTATTGCAACTCGCGATCTTTTGGCAGAATTTATTTCAGGAATCGTCTGAATGTTAATTTTAATTCTCCAATGTGTACACGGTTTTGTACTGTACCGGTACGTACAGTAACGCGATTGTTTTCTTTTCTTATTTTCACCTCACCAGACTGTTGTTTCACAAGGCTTTACTACTGTATTATCACCGTGCTGCAGTGTGTTCCCCTTCGTTGCATTATGAACTAGTCGAACACAGTTATATCTTACTGTTATAGTTTAGTGTACAATCTGCAGTTCCTTTCTTTGCTTACCACATCACACTGCATTCTACGTTGCGTCTCGGATTACTGTACTGTTTTATCGCATAGTCCTATACATACGATACTGTGTATGCTATTCTAACGGTGCATTCGCATAGCGGAATCTTACCGAATTGCTGACTAATTCACGGTGATTTCGGGTGATCATTTATTCAGTTACAGACTTGGTTTATTATTGTACTTCAGTAGCCATATTCAATGGAGTGCACAGACTCGTAGTGTGTAATATGAAGAGCAAGTACGGTAGCTCATATTGATTAGCTACATAAATGTACTTGTCACACAGTGAGGCTGTGGTTTACAAATCCCGATGATCCAGTTTTGGCAAAGAACACCTTCAATTCTCTTCTCTTATTCTTAGTAACTTAACAGTTGCACTGGAGTGACATGCAATATCAGTTTAACATGTTCCAAACAGTTCAGGAATACATTGGGGTGTGTCCTGTAGGTCAGTTTGGGAGGAATCAGCTGAGCTAAACAAAAGTAGTTTTCATCACTTTTCAGAGCCAGAGACGAAAAAACCCTCCCCGCTGACCCTTCTCTGGATGACGTTTCTGCAGGTAGGGCAAGCCAGACCAAGTGGACTGTGATCAGGGATACCAATACAACCTGCAGGAAACATAGATGCACCCAAATTGGTCAAGCTTATCAAAATTGGTGACTGGAAATGTTGTTGCAGACGTAGACCTGGTTACTGCCTACACAGTATTGCTCATAAGTGTATTTACACACTGCACCTCGCATACTGAAATCTCTGAAAATACATCTTTATGGACCGAAAATGATAATTGCATAGAATTTTGTTGTGGTTTATTTTCTGACGACTATAAAAAAGTATCATATTGGTATTAAAAAAAAAATTCATCTCTCACTTAAGGTGGCATACTCCTATTAGAGTCTATAGCAGTCCGCTTTATTGTTCTCCTTCAAGAAAAGTGCCAAAAAGCAGCGGGAGAACATCTTTTGTGACCTGTTATCAATCATAATCTAGATTTTTGTGGCTTGCATGTTGAAGAGCATGAATGGAAGTACATGTAGTGAGAAAATTGTGTCAATTGAGGCCATTTCAGACCCCTTTAAGGCCTCCCAGGAGCAGCGTAGGAAAATTGTTTACCACTGAGTGAAGAGGTTTGTTTACAAGTGACAAAAACTTCCGGCTCGGATAGCAAAAAATCTACATGGTCATGATATGGAAAATTGATGGTGCCATAAAAGGCCAACTTGACAGCTATCCGGTGATGGGTAGCCTTTAGCTAGTGAAAACTTCTATCTAGACTTAGAGACCACATTACTTTTGTGATTTAGTGTGTAAGTCAATGGCGCTTTTAATGGGCGTATGCTACCTGAAGGATTCTTGCCAGGTTTGTTACTGTTTTATTAAGTTTTAAGATGGACAAGAGTTCACTCTTGTAGCTACATAGTGATTCCAAACACAACCTTTGATTCCAAGTCCTACAATTCTTCCATATCAGAAAGACCTATAGGGTCGTCCCCACATCCATTGCTTGTCTCTCTGTGAGCCATCATAGCACTGATAGGCCCTTAATAGGGCTTGCAAATTAACTAACCTGTTTCCTGTAGATTCTGCAAACATGGTTTGTTGTGACTGAGTTGAAAATATCTCATGTCCTTTATCTGCTGGGTTAATTACTCTCTCATACTCTTCCTTGCCGAGCCTTCTATAAGCAGGTTTGCAAGAGGAATTAGTTGCAATATCTGTATCAGAAGAGCTAGGAATATCACCAGTGCAATTGGCATCAGCTTCAGCAGCTGTTCAAGCAGTAAAACCAAACCTGTTACCTGGCTTGAAGGTTGTTGCATGCCTATCAAACATGCCTTTCCTTCTACCCATTCTTCTAAATACTAATCAGTTTTTATCCTTAAAATATACCAATTTTCCAGTGACCTATTCACTAGTTTTGTTTGTAAGCATTTATTGGAAGTCTAAGCAGTTGAAAAGCTGCACATAGAATGATACAAGACAAGACTTACACTGAGAAACTAGTCAATATGATGGACTACAACTAGTTTGGAATGTTGTTTGAACAGCGCCCTCATTATAGATCTGGTCACAGCTAGTACATAGCTCTCCTGAGTATTTTTTGCACCAAAATCTGACAAAATACCTTTGAAAAGCAGTGCCAAAGTAACAAGTAACTTTTTCTCTTTCACTTTAGAGCCACAGCTAAGGGCGCATGCTTACTGAATGCTGGGAGTGATAAAATTTTCAGAGGGAAGAAGGCCAACCAAGTTTCCACCAGAGGGGGTAAGTAGCACCAAACTGAGGGACTGTGCTTAAAACACATTGTGTGGACCCAAGAACAATTTAGACATTCAGTAGATGCCTGTCATGCTGATGGAATGACTTCTTATCACACTAGGGAATATGTCAATCATTGGGCTCTGACTTGTTTAAAGTTCAGTACTGTATTATTCATATAGACTGTACAACATGTGTGAGACACCATATGAAGATTCACCCAATAGACAGAGATACACAGAAATGATGTAAGTCACAACTTCTCAAACTATCATAAAAAGGAGGTTTAATGTGGAGTTTAAATATCTCAGCTGTTACTTAAGGTGGCATAATCCTATTAGCATCTATATCAACCTGCACAAGTGTTCTCCTTCAGGAAAAGTTCCAAAGAGCAACAGGAGAACATCTTTTTTTATATCTTATCAATTAGGATCATGGTTTTCTTGGTTTGGCTGTTATGGAGCATGAATGGAAGTACAAGTGGTACAAAGATTGGGTCAGTTGAGGCAAGTTTACACCACTTTAGGCCTCCCTGGAGCAGCATATGAACATTGTTTACTGCTGAGTAAAGAGGTTTGTTTACAAGTGAGGAAAATTTCAAGCTCTCATAGCAAACAAAAAGTCTGCACAGTCATGGTAAAGAAACTTGAGGTTCAAATGAATGTGATAAATTAATTAGAATAAACCAAAAGCAAGAAAGAATAAAGGGTAATTTAAACCAAGAAATACTGCACGACGCAACTCACATGCATACCTGTTAATGTTACCCACGCTCGACGACACATACAACACTGACACGCAACTGGAAACACAGCATCACACGCATTAAAACAATCAAAGACCATTAACAGGGTGTACTGCTGAGTTTCTGGAGAAAGATTGTAAAACAAACCACCTGCTGCTGAAGAAACAAAGTCTAAACATTCAAGAGTTCTGCTGCCTCCATTGGTCTTTATTATAACTTTCTGTCAAATATCATTGGAGATATGGATATTTTGGCTTCCAGATTAAAGGTACAAAGCCAACATGTCTGGGAGGTAAATGCTCCTAAAAAGGTCAATGCCCGTTCACTGATGCACATATTATATGACATCACGGTCACGCCAATACATGTGTCCAAATGCTTCAAAGCATGCCTTTTCTTTCATTTTTGATGTTGGATCTGGAAAAAAACCATTTCATCCTTAATTAAAAGTCTTGAATTTTAATATATCAACACTGAGGGAACCCTGAAGGATTGATAATCCAACACAATCGTAGAATAGAAAAGGTGAGGGATTTCTCAACCAAGGCTTCCTATACAATTGAGTTTTCTCCTGCCATCTTGAATCCAGTGTAATGACCATTGGCTGGAAACTCACTTCTGATTCTTTGGACTGCACATGATGGTAGCACAACCCTGACGTGTCTTGCTAGGAACCCCCAGCACCTTTGAACCTGTTGACTGTAGGCTATGTATCTGTACTGTTCTGCCTAAAAAAAAAATGTTGAAAGTTCAAAATGTATTAATGTTGGCCCATGATGTCCACAATAACAAGCAGGGATACAATGTACAGTTATGGTTACATTTGTTCTGAATTTACACCTTCCATATTTCATGAAACATTCTTTTGTTCAGACAATTGATTTGCAAAACTCCAGGCCTAAGTACTAGCCTAGTAATAATGAGTATAAAATGACACATATGCCTACCTAACATGGCTGCATAATGCAGCTTACGTCCCGAGCCAAACTTTCAGTATGCAACCAACACTACTACTACTAGTAGTACTACGCACCATACTGTACATGTATGAATACATAGCCAACACACAGTACATATGGGTTGTAAGGATTCTATGGTTGTAAGTCACCGTAACACAACTCACAATATGGTTAAGGCAGTTCCGCAAATTCCAACCACACATGCACAAAATGGACTGGATTTTGTTTGCTTCATTACTAAATTCTTACCACGTTGTATGCTCCTTGCAATAGTTCCGAACGGGTTTCTTCTTCGATATGTTGTGGAGCTTCAATTTCGGCTCATTTGACAGGCTCGAACTGATACGGTTCTATATCCTAACAGTAACACCTCAGGTCCACCCTCAACATTTGGTTCAATATTGGCATGATCATCGCCTTCACTCTCTGCTTCGAATATTAGAAAGGGCACTCTATTTCTAGTACAATTTCACTGCCTGGTGAAGAACTTTGAACTTCGGTTGCCACATTTGGTTCTAAATCTGACATTCGACGGGAAATTTAGATTTGATTTCGCGCTGACTTGTTATCGATTGTTTTGTGTATTTATGTACACGTGTCGGAGTGTAGGTATGATGTTCGGAGGAAACAGCGAGAGCAAATCGTGTTCCTAAAATGTTGTCACATTAGGTCATGAGATTACGAAAAAAAATTTCGAAGGGAAAAATCAAGTTTTTATCTGGTATAGTGGTTGTTTTATGTTCTAGAGAACATGCTTAGATGGATCCCAAAAATACAGGATGTTGAAATTTTCGTGTCGTGGCCATAATAAGTAAGAATTTGAAAATTGCCATTTTAGACTCTATGAGCCTTAAGTATAGCTAAGGGGGTATTGGTTATGATATGTAATCACGGAATATGACAAAAACGTCTCATCATTTTACGCCTGAGTGATTTGGGGGCAAATTTTGTGAAAAATCACTAAAATATCGCAATGTGGCACGAGATTGACACGGAAGTAACAACACATTGGTACACCATGTACCCCAAAATGCACTGACGAAGTAATAATTACACTGAAAGAACATGTTCATGGCCTGTAGAGACCACTGTACTACCTGTGTCTGTTGTTTTGATCTGTGTGTTATTGAGATGTGTAGTAGTACAGTAACGGATGGTATAAGGAGCCACTAATTTCAATGTTAAGCTATAGAACAAGTAAAACCTGAGGGACTGAAGTTGTACATCTGGTGAGTAGTCTACTTTTATACAGTGTAGTGCTGATAGTCGTGATCGATTAATCGCCAGTAGTCGCGATTACACTTTGGAAGTTTGATTAATCGCTCTCAAAACCTAAGTTGCGATTACTGGACTAAAGCTAGCACTACACACAATCTGCTATTGAAAAATAGCCTAACCTATCAAAAACAACACTTAAGCAGTTTGTCAGCAAATATCACAAACACAGGTTCTTACAATGCTACACTAGAACTGTGCTGTGTTAAAAATCAGTGAGCACCTGTTCAGGTTAGATTCATGCGTTTACTTGTTAGTAATACGATTGTTCTGCAGTGCAACATTTAGTCCTAGCAATGTTTCATCATTGCGCATAATTGCAAATTCCCAAATTTATTAATCTTTAATGATTGCCAAAGAATTTGTAATTTCTTCAAACATGCATGTTTACAGTATATTTCATTTCTGGTCAGTGGTTCACATGTATCATATGTCTGATAGAGTGTGTCGATTGCGGTGAAGTTTCATTTCAATGTGTCATAATATGTGCGTGCTATCACGCTAGGCTAAAGCCTAGCCTAGAAGGTGAACGTCCTTCTACAGAAAACTCTTGCATAGTAATCATCACACCGCTACAGGGTGTTGCATCTATTCATTTTTTTTGCTGTGATTAGTGCTAGTAGTTGTAGTAGCCTTGTAGATCCATTCCAAAGTTTTTGATTTACTTTGAAGGATTTTAAGAAATGTTGAATATTGAAATTTGTTGACAGTTTTTGTTTGGTAGATGTTTTAACATGAATTAGACATCACACATTAAGACTTGAAAGAACAAATAGGGACAGTGCACCATGGAGAAAGATTTGTTTGACTGTATTTCTGCAATGTAGAAATGACAGTGATGATGCCATAACTGTAACCGAGTATCGCGAGAAGAGCTATGCGATTAATCAACTACAAAAGTAAGAGTCGACTATCAGCACTAATACTGTGTACCTAGCAGAGCAAAAAGTGACAGTCAGAATTTAAATGCATACATTACAATGTAATATATGTGGTGTAAGAATCAGTTTTATTGAGACCCAGACTGCAATCAGAATAAGGATAGACCTATATACAGTAACATATTGTAATATTGTATGTATTGGAAAGCTCACACCTTCACAATGTCAGACTAAGATTGGATGGCATGGGCTGATGAAATAAATGCAAAAGTGGCAAAATATACATCAGCCCCAGCAAGTTACACAAAGGGATGCAGGATGTGGACAGGTGCCTACACCATCAGTATGCCAGGGGCACCAGCATATGGCATTATCCGCACAATGCTATCCCTGGCAGCTAAGAGAAGAGCCACATTCCAGCATCTGCTCTTCAAAGTATTAAAGAAATTAACTTTTAAGTACCAAATCATTTCACATCTCCCACATATGCCACAACAGCCTATGTGTGGAGGTGTCACATCCATTGCTTGTGTCTCTGTGAGCCATCATAGCACTGTGACAGGCCCTTAATAAGACTTGCAAATTTACTAACCTGTTTACTGTAGATTTCGTCATATATCAGAGGAGAGTACTGCTTTAGTCAGTGCTCTGTAGAGAGACCTGTTTAGGTGTACTACATCAGAATGATAAGCTGCAGCCATTGTTCTACTGAACCCATTACATGCCTTGCCATCAGCATCAGTTGTGAGGTACATGACCGTACCCATTCTTCATAATAATAATCAGTTTTTTATCCTCAAAGTTCAACAAAATTCCAGTGACCTATTCACTAGTTTGTTTGTATACAAATGCTTAAATGCTTATAAGCATTTATTGGAAGTCTAAGAAGTTGAATAGCTGCACATAGAATGATACAAGACAAGACTTACACTCAGAAACTAGTCAATATGATCTACTACAACGATTTAGGAATGTTGCTTGAACAGCGCCCTCATTCTAGATCTGGTCACAGCTAGTACATAGCTCCCCTGAGTAGTTTTTGCAACAAAATCTGACAAAATACCTTTGAAAAGCAATGCCAAAGTAACAAGTAACTTTTCTCTTTCATTTTAGGACCAGAGTTTACTCGATACAGGGAGTGATCACATTTTCACAGGGAAGAAGGCCAACTTGCGTCAAGTTTCCACCAGAGGGGGTAAGTAGCACCAACTGAGGGACTGTGCTTAAAACACATTCTGTGGACCCAAGCACAATTTAGACATGCAGTAGATGCCAGCCATGCTGATGGAATGACTTCTAATCACACTAGGGAATATGTCAATCATTGGGCTCTCACTTGTTTAAAGTTCAGTACTGTATTATTCATATAAACTGTACAACATGTGTGAGTGAAGATTCACACAATAGACAGAGATAAACAAAAATTATATAAGTCATTACTTCTGAAACTATCATAAAAAGAGGTTTAAAGTGGATTTTAGAAATGTCAACTGTTACTTTAGCTGGCATACTCCTATTAGCTTCTATATCAATCCGCACCAAGTGTGCTTCTTCAGAAAAAGTGCCAAAAAGCAACAGGAGACATCTTTTTTGATATGTCATCAATCACTGGACTGGCTTATGTTTTTAGTTCTACAATGTAGCGTGTACTCTCTCTCTCTCTGAGTTGTGCTCTCCTCCTTCTGTATGCTCTGTCTCTCTTATATAGTCTATCATACTGTTGTTTCCTTTGCATCTGTTTCAGAGTCTGGATACATGGACTATTTGAGCTCACCTCTAATCCTGCAGCTTCCATCTTCCTGGCTATGGACTCTTCAGGCCCTTTATTTGTAATGTTTGTGGCACTGTCGTCCCTGTACAGACTGTTGCGTGAAATGTTTGTGCTATGTTTTGGATTGGAAACTCGAAAGCATTATTGACTACCTCTGCTTTTTGAGTGGAAGTCTGAAACTGAGTGGACCATAAACGTTTGCTGCAGGTGGGTGTCTCAGGTATTTAATTTACAGTACTGATTTCGCTTAACTCCCGTTGAAATTTGTTAAAAGGAAAATAAAAAAATTTCTTCGTTTTTTATCGAAATTTGCCGATTTTTATCGAAATTCCAGGAATTTTAACGATTGGTGATCTCAGTCATTTCCTACGTGGAATTTTCAACAATACGTTGAAATTCTTTTTTAAATGAAATAGAAGGTCAATATGTGGTAAAGCGAAACGTCGAAAAACGCGTAACTTCGTTTATTAGTATCAATTAGACTTTGGTACAGTCGTTTGAAAGCAAGAATATTTACAAAAGCATTCTCAGGCTTGTATGAGTAGTAACACTCAAAGAAACATGTAGTAAAACTGATGGGGGACGTTTTCTGACTGAATCCCAAACACAGTGACATAAGTCTTAACTTTGCCAGGCTATCTTGGAGGTTGCAGTACAAGCTATGTACCACGAGGCACCCTTCCAGATAAGTTGGAGTGCTGTTTAACCATTAAAATAACAATGAATGGACATAAATAAACTTGGTTTACTTGCAGATTGCGAAAAATAGTTTTTCTTAAGAGATGTAAATTTGGTTTATTATTAGAGTTGAAGTATGAAACTTTGTTTCCGAGCGAAAACATGTTACTTGAAGCAAAATAAAGATGCCCCGCCCATTCTACTAGGACGCTTCCATTTTTCAAAAATGCGTTTTCTCTTTTTATTTTTTTCTATTTTGTTTAATATAGATTTGGCATGAGACATGTTAATCAGGTTAACTTTGATGGAATAATTTTATACCAGAAGTGGTAAAACTTAACAGTTATTACTTTCATTTCGGATCATTTCCGAACAAGATAACACACTAAGGGTGTGACCGTTTAAACGATTAACTGTTTAACCGGCAGCAAATGCACTATCCGTTTAGAAAATCACAAACCGTATAAACGGAAAATTAAAAAAAAAAAATCAAATACATTTTAAACATGAAAGTTATTTAAAAATATGTGAAGAACTGAGTAATGTACTGCAAACTATCAATAAAAAACAGAAAAACGATGTTTTAGGCATGAATAATGTGTTCAATATAACTATAGTAGTAGGTCAATAGTCACAAGCTCATGATAGTGTCGTCAATTCGTTTTCTCAGTTTATATTTGCGACATATATCACCCGTGTACACCGATCAATGGCATGGTGAAATCCCGTGTGAAAATATGTCGACGCCAAAACACGCAAATGTTCATTCTAGGAAGTATCGTAATAACATTAACAACACAAGGCCAGTTGGCTCTCTCAGGACCGCACGTATACAGCCATTTTTTCCACACATGGTATTATACTGTGCATGCATTGCGGGCGGGATTGCGGCAAACATAAAAGAATATGAATGAAAATGATAAACCTTACGATATTTTTCACAAATATTGATGCTTAGATAAGTGCTTCCTCACAATCAACGAGCCGCCCCAAAATTCGCTCCGCTTACGTAAAACTTCTATATATATATATATAACACGTGGAAAAAATTCAAGTTTTTACACACATAATTTCCACTGACATTGGTCATAGAACATAAGTAGGTCATTGACATTTGAACTTGCCCAAGTTCATCGCACCATGGGAACGACACAACACATTGAACATGATGTTACATTCTTCCGCCATCTGGACGCCGAGTGTAAATTTTGGTGTAATATGCAAATTATGAATGGTACTGCGCTGCGCGGTTAAAATTTAACCTATTGCGACACCAATTTTGGGAAGCTGTTGTTGAAGAAACTATTGTATCAAATGTAAAGTACTGTATCATGTATGTGACACAAGAGAAAGAAAATGAAATCGGAGGCTGCGACAACCCATCGCAAAACACGTGCTTGCGTAATTTGTTTTCTAAACATGACTTTTAATGAGTAAGCAGGAAAGGTCGGTAAGTTTGCTAAGTTAGGCGAGTTTTTGTATAAAATCTTGTGATAGATACTGTAGACAAATATATTGTTTTTTTTCTTCAAAAGTTATGATGTTGCCGAAGGCCGAGTTATATAAATTCAGTGATCTGAACTTCTGAAGACCACGATATACTGATCAGGTGTGTTATTCTTTTCATCAATTATTACACGTAATGTTCGCAATATTATTGGGCCTAATTAGTAATTAACATACATTGATCGTTTTATTTTGCCTGAATTGCTACTTTTTTGAAAAAAAACCCCTTAATTATTGTACTCATAATGTCCTCTTTTCATTAAAAGTTGAGCGACATTACGTCGAAAAAGCCGCAATCGGGAAACAGCGTTTAAAAGTTTAACCTACTGGCAGGTTATACGGTTAAATGGTTAGTGAAATATCCGTTAGGTCACACCCTTATAACACACAAAAAAAAATGACTTTATCGAATGAAAATATACTGAAAACCATATCGCAAAAACACAAAATCGCCTATAACTCAAAACAAAGGAGATATCGACTTTTGTCAGCTGTGTAGGGATTTCCTAAACCGAATTTTGATGCGCTCTATCCACCTGTGTCATTTATGAGCTTCTCTGATGTAAGCTGCAGTACATAATTTCTCTATACCAGTTCCGCAAAATTTATTTATTTACGCAGTAAACATTGTTCATTATGTTTTCTTTCACAATGAATATTCAAAGTTGTGCTCCACACGCTTCACAAATATTGTTTTATGTCGTTCATTTTCAATTCTAGTTTAAAATTACATTTTTGAACGATGCATTGCATGCCTTGTCACCCCCTTCTCATTAAATTTAATTTACATGCCGTCAGGCCAGTTGAAAGCCCTCCCCAGTAATGTTCGATCAGCTCTTCCCAATATACAATACTCAAATAAGCAATGATAATATATTCATTTTCCACAGGTTTCTCCCCAACTTGGGCCCAAGCCACTGCTTTATTTTCTTAGTAGTCATGGAAACAATTGTTTGCAACTCTTTTGCTGGCCAGGTGTTTTCAAGTTTTATTAATAGCACAACTTCTGATTGGTTTATTCAAGATAAACTTTCTATCCCTGCTGGATTGTTCTACTTATATATATATGAATGAATATTTGGTTTTCAATTAGCTTAGTTACAGGTAACATCCATTCCATTTATGAACAGTGGGGGCAAAATAATGTTTGCTTCTAGAGTAAGCCAGCCAAAGCTTCTGCAGTGCTAAACCCCCCACGAAGATAAATACTATGCTAATTAACAGATGGTAGGCGTGAATTTGACAAAGCCAGGTTTATGATTGGACTAGGCCTCTCCAAAAAGTTTGGTCGCTGGGGATATCCAGGGTAGGGAATGCACATGTAAGCAGCATACTGTAGGTGGCCCAGACCCAGGCTGCGACCTTAATTACCAGGGCAGTCCATCTGCATTCGCAGACAACTTACAGTAGCTGGGTTAGGGGGAAAGTAACAGGATGTTTTTTATTTTGCGTGCATTGAAGCCGGGGGGAGATTTTTTGGTTTGAAAGTGAGTGCGGTAAACGGTTCTGTAGTACGTCAAGTAACACAGGAATTTATTGGAAAAAAGATCTCTTTGATATCCAGCTACGACTGTTTCATTGTGTAAATTTTTTTTTTATTTCTTGTTTTTCTGACGCTGCGTTCATTGGTGAGTTACTTAAACTTATCTTAGTTTAATACTAGCCTATAACTTAAGTACTTGTTACGATCGACCAAGACCAGTTTTTATTATCCTAGCCAAATAATTTTTCAAACACCTAGTACAGAACTTACTCTGTCTTATATACAATCAAACTTTTGCAACGTTTGTAATATTCCTCGGCCACTTCTGGTATAGTCTGAAAACGGCTGTAGTTACACTAAGGATTTAACGTAGGTCACAACCTTGATATGTCTAGAATAGCCTTTGCCGTTGTTGATCGCGATAACTTTCGTGGAAATTTCGTTGAAACTACGTTGACAACCCTGCCCGCAGTAGTCTAAATCTTAATGAAATTATTTGTTTTTTATCGATTTTCAACTTTTTTTATCGATTTTCAACTTATTTTATCGATCGTTGATTTTTTTTCAACGGGAGTTAAGCGAAATCAGTACTGTAGTTGTGTGCTGTCAGTGTGGGATATTAGCAGAGATCTCTTTGTAGCATTTGGCATGAATGGAAATGTGTACTTCCTGCCCCTCTTGCATACAAATGAATGCTTTGGGCAATGTGAATGATTTCCAGTGTAGCACTTTGCAAGGCAGTCTTAACATGTTGATAAAGCCTTCGCAACTTTGCAGTGGTCGTATTTGAGGGCTTTAATTCCTGCAAGTAGTCACCTCTGCCAGTACAAGGCAGGTCAAGTCCTCTGCAATGCACTTTTGTATCAAGTGCTTCCTAGTCACAGTTTGTGCAGGTAACATATCAGAGGAGAGTACTGCTTTAGCCAGTGCTCTGCAGAGTGACTTGAGTAAGTGAACTTGGTCTAACAGCATATGGTTCTCTGTTTCAGAATGAGTAGCTGCAGCCATTGTACCAGTGAACCCTTTACATGCCTTGCCATCAGCATCAGTTGTTAGGCACTTCTCCTTTAGTGGGCTCTTACCAGTA
This sequence comes from Apostichopus japonicus, assembly GCF_037975245.1. NCBI lineage: Eukaryota > Metazoa > Echinodermata > Holothuroidea > Aspidochirotida > Stichopodidae > Apostichopus > Apostichopus japonicus. The sequence continues at coordinate 15,499,703 of NC_092572.1, forward strand.
AGTAATATGGATGCACAAATCTTTCCACCATTCTGTTCATCTTTGACATTAGCATCTTTACTGAACAGCCCTCATTGCCTGGAAATTGCAACTTGTGACTCCTTCTTCTATTCATTTCACCAATTAAGTTACAGTTGTTACTGTGATTGTAATCAAAATTAAATTTATCCATGGTGACATTCTCAACAATTACATCTCTGTATTGGCTTGCACAAACAAATGGAGTCTTACTTTTTGCATTACGCAGACAGGTATGATATTGACGATCATATTCTGCAAAAATTGGAGAGTCTTTTGAGAGGCCATGCAGTTGCAGTGTCTTCTTTATACACCCCCTTTCTGACATATCATTTTCATTCATTTCTTCTATTGCAGGTCCAAACTGGTTGGCTGACTTTTGTAGTGTTCTGACAGCGGGACTGGGAAGAGAGATGCTGCTGACCATCTATGAGCTGCACTTGAACTGATCTACATCTGATGCAGGCCTAACTGCCGTGCAATGTTTAGTTCTGTGGGATTCTTGCCAGGTTTGCTTCTTGGTTTAAACCTTTGTAGATGGGCAAGAGCTTACAGTACCTTTGTTTCTTCAGAGAATGCATCCAAACACAACCTTTGAGCCAAGTCCCACAAATTCTTCATTTCTAAGTTTGCAAGAGGAATAGGTGTCACATCAGAAGGGGTAGGCATGTCACCAGTGCGGTTGGCATCAGCTGTACGAGCTGTAAAACCGAACCTGTTACCTGGCTTCAATGTTGTTGCACGCCTACCAAACACATCTTTCCTTTTACCCATTAAAATATAACAATTTCCTAGTGACCTATTCAGTGGCGTCTTTCGCGACTGACTGCACTTTTGTTCTGAACTTTTTTTCGATACATTTGTCTCCACTGGCGCTCACTTCACAAAGTTATTAGCCTCCCCAACCAAATGTTTTTTACCTACTGAAAGAAAGATAATTTGCAACTTGTTTTTCAATGGTTAAACTGATATTATTATTACCATAAATATTGTATTGACTTCCCCAATAATTCTAACCAATATGGAAGGGTAATAACACAGCATATGATTGTATGTTATTGGCATGCGATGTAAAAACCGGTGCATGACTATATGATATGCGCATTGACATGTGTAACACGCGAAACATGAACAATTTTGGTTATATTTTTCCCAAATCAGCGCCCCCAAATCATATTGGGCCCCTACGCCTATGACAGTAGTTCTATTAGGCATTTTTTTGGAGTATTCAAAATCATACCAAGTTTTTTGTGGTGGAGTATAAGAATCGCGAGATACAATTTATGAAAGTGGCAAGACAAACGTGGTAAATATGACTGATTAAAGGCCAATTTTGACTGAAATTTTGCAATTTTTACGTCATTCACAATCACAGGAATATATGAATAGGCCTAGATAAACTGTAGTGCGACAGTCGGAAATTCCGACTGTCGCACTCCAATTTTCCAACTATCATCAGTTTTATCAAGTTCGGGGGTGAGACACCCCCACACCCACCCCTCCTCTAGCCACGTCCCTGGGTGTAAGTCACAACTTCTCAAACAATCATTAAAAGAGGTTTAATGTGGAGTCTAAAAAATTTCAATTGTTAGTTAAGATGGCATAATCCTATTAGCATTTACATCAATCCACCATAAGTGTTCTCATTCAGAAAAAGCAACAGGAGAACAAATTTCTTGATATGTTATCAATTAGGGTCTGGTGTTTTCTTGGCAGGGATGTTAAGGAGCATGAAAGAGAGTACAAGTGATACAAAAATTTGGTCAGTTGAGGTAAGTTTAGACCAATTTAGGCCTCCCTGGAACAGCATACAAAAATTGATTTCTGCTGAGTAAAGAGGTTTGTTTACAAGTGAGGAAAACTTCAGTCTCTCATAGTAAACAAGCAATCTGCATGGTTATGATATAGAAAATTGAGGGTGCTTTGAATGGCCAACTTGTCAGCTATCCAGTTATTGGTTGCATTAAGCTTGTGAGAGCTAAATAGATTAAGGGATCACATTACTTTTTGATTTAGTGTGTATTGGGGCATTTCATAGGTGTATACTACCACAGGACCCTTTTATCATGCCAACAAGTATTCAGCAATTGGTTGAGCAATATTGTGTGTCTATGTGTAGGACATTTTATTTGACCGCATAAGAATTATAAACGTTTTCAGAAGTCCAACACCTGTTAACAAACAATTTAATAACTTGTTAGTACTTTTATTTTACCATCATTTGGTCAGCATAGAATGCCATTAGTTGAATCACAGAAACTATATTTGATAACTATATTGAAACTATGAACAATCAACAGTGTGTTTTGTTTGTTTTCTATCAAAATAGGAATTAATGGCCAAAGAAGTTCAAAATTCCAAGGCTGCTACTAGTGCTTGAGGGAAGACTAAAAGCAGAAAGAATGCCTAATGACAGAGAAAGAAGACATATTATACAGACACTGTGTGACTACATGGTAGGATATACATGGCTAAAATAGGTAAACAGTTTAATACTGTAAACTCACACTATATCATTGCCAAACAGCTCTAATAATCACGAGGAGCGATTTAATGCTGCAACGTTACACTGGATTAACTATCTCAAGACCCGACTTGCATTCGACAGATACTAATAGTGGGCCCAACTTACAATAAAGTGAGCCTAACAAGTAACTTTGAAACACTTCTTAAGTTCAGGCTCAACCTTGAAACTAATTTTTCCCGATGACCTTCAAAACTTGTTTTGTGACAAGCTCTGCTAACCTTTCAACCAGAGACAAAAAAAATCATATTTGCTCACGCTCGAAATGATGCTGATTTAATACTTGCGCGCAGATTCCTCAACATCCTGTGTATTTACTGCGTTACTAGCGGGGCCCTATGTGGGTGAAAGTGATTTGTATGTGCTTCCCTCGTGCACTGCTGACAGCCGCCCGGTTCATACATTTGTATACTCCCACCTACGAAAACCAGTGTCTAATATTTATAATATATATATGTTTATGAGCTTGCCGAACGTTACAACATCATACAGAAAGCCGTGCCGGACAAAATTATATTTAATGATTATAGTAACATATACATTAGTTACTATTTATAAATATATGATATGCAAATATGTCATGCATAACCTATATACACGAGGTGTATGAGTAATCTGAATATAATACGGCATTACTTGTATATATATATATATATATATATATATATATATATATATATATATATATATATACACACATACATATATCTGTATATATATATATATCTATATATATATCTATATATATCAATATATATTATAGATATATATATATTGTAATAAACATTAACTATTTTGAGTCCATTGCTGCTCGGAGTTCAGCGATCGCCAGGCCTACCGATCCGTAATAAAGTATGGGTTGCTATTCCATGAACTACCATTTGGGTTTGACACGGCTGGGTGGTTTCCTTTTGTGTCTGTTGCCATGTCTACAGGTAGAGATGCGCTCGCTTCTCTAGTTGAGCGTGTTGCCTTTGAGGGTGGTAATTTGGAGCTTTTCTTTGCAAAGATTGCATAGACCAGACTGCCGCTTGTGCGTCTGGACTGTGACACAATTTCCCAGTGTATTGAATATTCAGCTTTTTTCTCCTTGAGTTGCCAGATGTGTTTAGAGAGTTCCGTTTCTTTCTTATATCGGTCATGTTGGAATGATTTGGTGTGGTTGTTGAATCTCTTCTTAAATTCTCTGCTCGCGAGGCCTATGTATGACGCGTTGTCGGTTCCTGACGTGACGGTGGCTTTGTAAATGACGTCATTAACCAAGCAGTTGCCGCGAAGTAGGCAACTGTCTATTTCTCGACAGTTGCATGTCTTTTCCGGGGGGGGGGTTGGCTCGTTTCTTTCATGACCTTTGAGTTGTGTGACTTGATGATCTGTTACATGTTTCTCATACAGCTGTAACTTTATTTTGACTGTTGATCTGTTGAAGATTTTGTGTAGCTTGTTGGTCTGTGGGAATTGCTTGTCGATGAGTTTTAGGAAGTCCGCCGCAAAGTTGGTCTTTACGTTCTTGCTGTATGTGGGGTTGTACCATGTGATTTTTCTTGACCTGCGTTTCTTGTTCTGTTTAGTGTTTTTGTTTTCCTTGTTTTGGTATTTGATAGTATAGTTGTATCCAGCTGACCGGAGGGCATGATTGTAGGTGGGTGCTGCTTTCTTGAATGTGTCCTGGTTAGATGATAGACCAGAGACTGTTCTTTCGATGGCTGGCGGTATGTTCTTTATTATTGCGGGCGGGTGGTTCGAGTGTTGGCTTACTGTATGTAGATTGGTTCATTGTTTGGTTTTCTGTAGGGCTGGTACTCGCTGGTATTCATGTTCAAAGTGACGTCAAGGAAGTTGACTGTTTTCAAGTTCGTTTGGACAGTGATTTTAGTCCACATGTATGAACGATCTTGATTAGGGCTTTTTCGTATTCTGTCTGCTTTGCTGCCTGAGCATGACCTCATTACTGGTAGCCCATCGTCCCTGTATAGTCCCAAACCAGTGATATCAGGGTTTTTCTCCAGTTGGTTCAAAATGAATATTCCCACCAATTTACAAACTTCCGCTTTGTCAAATGCACCCATTGAGACGTGGAATTGGTTACCCATGTCTCTCTTCTCTTTTGCCCTTGTGATCGTGAAGGAGAGATCGCCTTGCGTGCATGATAGTCTTGTATTCAGTATCACTGATTCTGGTGTATGCTTTGGCCCATGCTAGACATTTGTGTATGAGATCCTTGCTTATTGAAGGGTAAGAATCAACAATATCGAAGACCAGAAAGGTGAGACTGCTCTTTTCCTGTATATTTTTAATCCATTCCAGTACGCTTGTGGTATGTTTGCATTTATGTGGTCAAGCATGGCCTTGCTCACTCGTCCCATTTCAGGTTTTTTTTGTGTTTATTAGCCTGCATTTTGTGTTATCTTGAAAAATTTCTTTGTGGTCCTTGATCGTCACGAAAGCCGTTTTGGGTCCAGTTTTATTTATTCGGTTACCTATTTTTAGTTTGTCAGCTAGACTTGTGTATTCATTGTCTATTTCGGTGGCGGTGTTGCGGTCCGCATATTTGTATTTCTGAGATATGTTTACAGTTAGCAACCCACCGTATTTGGCGGGGTCCATCTTGTACATGTTCCTGGTTTTGTCCGCCTCTACGAAGATTTCTTTAGAGGATGTGATGTTTTCTATGTCCTTCTTGAGGTTGGACAGGAGCTTCTCCGGCTCTTCCTTGAACTTAGTGTTCTCGACCATTTCCAGCATATTGGACTCGAATGAGACCAACTCCGGGATTTGTGGTGGGACGCATCTCGATTTTAGCCGGTATGCATCGGTGGTGGCGGTGTTGTCCTCGTCACGGCTGGTGTCACTCGTTTCCGCATCGGTGTCAGTGTCGGCCAGGATAAATAATGCTCTCCATCGCATCCGTTTATCAGCTTCTCTGTCATCTCTAGCAGTCTTTTCAAGTATTCTCTAGTTGATGGCAAAGGAATGTTCTTGCCCGAGTAGTTCATGTTGTATCGTTCCATACTAAGCTGTAAAAGCATGTACTGCTGTTAGTAAGTAGAGTGCTCAACCGAGGTTCAGGAGCCAAACTATAAAATATAGCTAAAATACTATCAACGGTGAGAGGGCTCAATACCGAAGTAGAGCATGATATATATATATTGATATATATATATATATTGTAATAAACATTAAATTATTAAGAGTCCATTGCTAATCAGAGTTTCGCTCTTGTACAAGTAGTTGTACAGCAATCGTCAGGCGTACTGATCTGTAATAAAGTATGGGTCGCTATTCCACGAACTACCATACAAATATATATATATATATATATATATATATATTTTTGAAAACAAAAGTCGATAATAAGTAGTTTTTTATATAAACAGTATCAGTAAATGGAGCAACAATAAGCTGTAACAGAAACAAACAGGGTAGGATGCAGAGATATTTGTATATTGAAAGCTTTTATTTAATGCAGTTTGGTGCCTTGAATCAGCAATTGCAGTTTTTACCTAAGTACCCAGTTTATTAATGTACTCTCATTAAGAATCCGGAGGGGCACAGCCACTATTTCAAGGGAGAGAATTAGAAATTGTCTTTGATTTTCATTGAGATAGCAGGGGCACTATGGCAACTTTGTAGTTTTAGTAGGAAAACAAGGCTATTTACATACACTTGTGAAAAGGCACCAAGGGGCATGGTTTCCAGAGTGAGAAAAAACATGTAGAATAGACAGAATTTTAAGAGCAACTTTTTTTCAGTGGTTTTTTGAAAACTGTACATCAAAACCTTAACATTTCCTGCAGCTGCTCAATATTTACTGGTTCTTGGCACAAATTTTGCTGGAGTTTTGGACAATCTTAGAGCCCTGACTTAGATGATAAAGTTGTAGGATGATCAAGAGGGCACCTAAGGCATTGAAAGGGTTAAAAGGCATACCGCAGTTGTTGCTCTCAGTGATGGATGATTTTTAAGCTCATTACCGCAAGAGGTATTTTGCCATCCACCTGCTTCCTGACGTACATATTCTTACGTTCATTGAGTGTGTTTTGTTTGTTCTTCTTTCACCCTCTGTCTGTCTACATTGTTGGTTCTCTTTTCTTTCATCTTCCGCTGCAGTTTATTCTCCCCACAAAAAGTGGCTATAGAAAATTTAGGAGATACGGCTCAGTCCGAGTACAAGCATGGCTCATCTCTGAACACAGAGTCCAGTGGTAGCGATAGTTACAGGGACATTTTAACCAGTCATAAGTAAGTTTCACTCTCTAAACATGTTTTATTTTAAGCAAGGTTTTGTCAGCTGGCAACATATTATCTATGTTTTATTCTTTTGTAAAACAATTCAAAAATAAGAAACTGACTGGGAAAAGTAAATGCAATGTATTGAGACAAGTTATTGGATAATCCCAAACTGAATGTTTACTTACCATAAATGTAACTTGTTGAAAGGTAACGCTGTGTCTTGGTAACGACATTTTAAACTATCTCAAGTTGTAAAGGATTGGGAAGGTTAATAGAACTCGATTTGGGATGGGGGTGAATGGAGAAGGGGTGGGCGGCTAAAATAAGCTGCTTAAACAATATGATTTTTAAATTTACAATATAAACAGTTGACTGTACTGAAAACTGCACAGTGCATTTTAAAGTAGACCACTATCTATTTCTTGCTGTAAAGCAGAACTGTTTGTGACCTTGTGTTGAGTTTGTTTTGATCTCATCTCCCTTCATGTAATGAATAGGGAGATGAGATATTGTACTTCACCCGACATCAAAAATGTGAGTGAGTGAGTGTGCATGTGTATGTGTGTGTACGTGAGTGAGTGAGCAAAACTAAGTATGTCGCAAACCTAGACCCCAAGTCCTGTCGAGTTCAAGCTTGGTGGGTGGGTGCCTGACCATGTTAACTCATGCCTGCGTGATTGATGACGTCAAAGAGGTCGAAGGTCAAGAAATCTAAAAATTAGTTTTTAGCCATTTTCTGCATGCCAACTTCTTGGACAAAGGCATTAAACCACATTATATGTAGAGAATGAAGAGACAAAGTTTAAAACAAGACAGATTTAGCTGTTAAGGCTTGTAGTTAACAGGTCAATTGAGTTAAAGTTAAAATTGGTCTAAATTGTGCAAAAGAGTGTGTCCTAGACTGTTAGTCCGATCAGGTTCAAACTTGGTGGGTAGGTGCCTGACCATGTACTGTAAACTTGATCTTTGGTGATTGTCTAAATGTCATAGGTGAAAGGTCAAATACCCAGAAAGTGTAGCCATTTTCTGCTTGTCAGCATGTTGGAAAAAGTCATTAAACCACAAATATGTTGACTATAATGAGACAAATTTTAAATTAGAACTTATGCAGTTGTTTAGGGTCAAGGTCAAAGTTCATTGTAGATCCATTCCATCATAAAAGAGATGAGTACCATAGATTGCCATCTTGTCTTATGTTTTAATCGTAATAGATGCTAAGATCCCATAACAAGGGAGTTTATTAGGCAAGTTTCAGGAGAGATATGATTGATAAAGATGGCTACCTTCAAGGTATGTAAGGAATTAAGATGACTAATGAAGCAATCCATGGCAGAATGAAGGTGAGATGACAAAACTATTAATTAATGGATCATCCAACTGTCAATTTGAGTATAGTTTCATTAGTTTAATGTACGTTTAATTGCTTTGTTCAAGGGCTGTCCTAACATGTTAGTGTTTAATATCATGGGATGCAAGGTTAAATTGCGACTAACATGCAACATCATGTAACATGTTGAAAATTTCAAGTTTCATTGCTTACACTACATTTCGTTTTAATAGAATGTTGAGTGAAACTACCCACTGCTGTAGGGGATGAAACATTTGGTGTTTAATCCACAAGCTCCAGCTCATTCATTGGGGCTTAAATTTCAACTCCTACCCAGATCCCAACGAAGAGAGTAAGTGACGTCTGCTCTGTAATGCGACAATAGCATAAGAGACGGTGGTATGAACAGACCTTATGGGGAAAAAGTTAACACGTCATTTAATGAAAGTGAAAATATTCCCCATCTTGGTGGGGTGGAATTCATTTCCCCTGTGGGTTGTATAACAAAAGAGAAATCTGTAAGCAACGATGATTATTAATGCATCTTTGCGTGATTGATTATTAATCCATATTTGCATGATTGATTATTATACAAATATTGAATGGTTTTGAGTGCAATAGTGCAAATATTTCATGAGTTGAAAGATGGAATGTTCCATTCAACGGGGCGCAGCAGAGTTGAATGGAACAAATTACATCTTTCAACGAATGAAATATTTGCACTATTGCACGAATGGAAACCATTTATCATTTGTTTTATACAACATAGTATATTAAGATGGGTAAAATGCACTCATGCAACCGATTGTTTTGAACAGACAGGTTTCTCTGCTCTCTTACCATTGAAAAAGTGCTACCAAAAAAGTATAACTCATGGTTCTATTTCATAGAGTGGAATAGAGCGGATTTTGCATGCAATCAACAAGCAATTGACCAATCAAATGACCAGACTACAATTAGGTGTTGTATAATAATCCATATTTGCATGATTGATTATTAATCCATCTTCTTTCTGCTTAGACGTTGAAGGACAGCGTAGTAAAATCAGAGGATTCCGTGAAGAGACTGTTAGCAGAGATCAAGATGCTAGGTCAAAGGGTCGTTCAATCTCATAAAGCCGTACAGAAGGAGGAAGAGCCAGGTACATTTTCAAGTTTCTTCCTTTGGGTTTGGTACGTTGAGAGTACAAGATGGATATGATGCTCGCATTGTATACAATTATTGGTAGCAGTATGCTGGAGACAATGGGTTGTAGGACTATTGTTTGCGAGCGGGTCACAGATATGGTCATGTGCGAAGAAAGTTGGAATGAATTTCAAAACTAACCAATGAGTCTGTCTTGCGTACAAAGATTTACTTCCCTGCTAAATAAACCCGAGCGCGTTTAGCAGGAGTGTCAAGCATAAATCAGGGACGTTTAAATTTGCTTAAAATGTTCTATTTATGGTAGTTCACAAGCGAGAATGTTACCTAACTTATATGGAATTGATGCCAAGTTTTTGTATTGAATGAGTGCAGTTGTTAAATTTTTTGTCCCCGCCATCCCCACCCCACCCCCAGAAAGAAGTATCCCTAACCGTGATGGAATATCACTTACAATAGTAATATTCAGTCTTACCGAAGGCGATGGAGTACAACAGAGTTGAGGAGAGTGGAATTTTCCGAAGGTTAAAGTGTCACTGTTCCCCTGACCAACACAGGAATGATGCTAACTTTGTTAATTAAGGCGAGGATAACAGCTAGGTACTTGACTCCATAAAGAACTCGGACATGTGGGTGTATAGAACAGAAAAATATAGTGATACAATTACCGACTGAAACACCCCTTCATGAAATTACACCCTTCATATAAATCACAAATTAGGGAATACTAGAATTATAGCATTAGGAAATTCTAGAAATTAATTCTAGATATCTCTTTTCACGTCTTCAAATGACAATTTCAATCCCAAAGTTCGGTAAGCTTCAGGTCGCTGTCACTGTTTCACCAACTTCCGTCTTTTGGGCCACTTTCTCTTTAGGCCAGCACCCCTTGCCTCTCTTGCTCCGCTGATGATTGTCGAGAACTGCAGGGTACAAAATACGTTAACTAGTATTTTGTCTAAATACATGCTCTGGAATTATCCCAAGGGTATTTGTAAGACGAACCCTAACCACAGTGAATCTTCCTGTAGATGTGAATTTCCCTTTGTTATATTGAAAACGCATAACACATAATAACATAAATAATTACATAAACCCACCACCAAGTCCTAAGTAATCACAAGGCTCCCAATTCTATAATGCCCCCACTAACTGCTCCAATACAACACTTACTATATGCATACTATCTCTACCCCTAGGGCAGCTTCAATGGCCAGGATTATTCTAGAACATAATCTATGTATCTAAAATATCATGCCATACCCCAAGACACATCTCCTCTCTAAAGTGATCCCTGATTGCATTATCTTGTATTATCTTGTATTGCATTATCTTGTAACACATATATTACTAAGTATTATTGACATATCCCCAAGGCTAGAGCCAAAGTTACCTAGGTCAGGATACAAACCCCCACAATAACAGTGACACATCAATAAGCAATGAATAGAATAAATAATTCTAATACCTTGAAACATCATTCCCCACATTACAAGGATAAATAATGTGACTTACTTCACTGGGCTTTGACTTGCTCTCCAGGTACAGACTGGCGCCACGATACATCCACACAGAACCGGTTACTGGTCAAATTAACTCAGGTGGTGACAATAAATAATATATGTTTTTTTGCATATAAAATGTTGGCCTCGCAGGCTAAGCTTCAAGCATCTCAACAAGCCTGAATACAACTTAGTGCCCTCACAGCAATAATAACCACACACCACGCCCACAGAGGACACAGCCAGTCTTGTACAACTGTACCTTTCAAACCCTGGGAGTCAAGTGAGGAATATTCTCCAACTCTGAAATGAATGCATACCATGTACTGCTCAAAACAATACATAACACAAAACAAGACACAAACAAGACAAATATACAGGACACAAAGGGATAAAGCTACTACCTTCAAAGCAGGTTCAATCTAGCTTGTGCCAATCAGAGTCACTCAAGTGATACATAAGGCAATACAATAGGGACTAGTATCTGCTGTGACATAAAGAATACATCAAGTTTATTTACTTCGTCCTCAGATTTAGTGTAAAGTATTTTTTTTGGGTGAATATTGTAAGGATAACAAGCTCGTTCCTTTTTTCCTAGAACTGAATAAGTATTCATGCAAAGCAAATTGCTCTTTTTACCCATCATCAAAGTAGCTGTGCAGTTACTAGTGTATTGGAAACAATATTATACCTGCCATAAGTTTCGCCATATGCTACTGTGCATTTTTTTTTTTTTTGGGGGGGGGTTTTCCCTTAAATTGTATGTGCATTGTGTCACGTTTGTTTTGACAAATAAGGCTTTGTTCTGTGCTGTGATAATCTTTTCCTATAATCCCAGAGACATAAATATAAATATATTTAGAGGAAAATCTTGAAAAAGGTTGTAACAAAATTAACGCCGGGTCAGGCCAGATCTTTCTGGAAACCCTACACGTAATGAGCCTAGGAGAGAATTGTTCTGGGAGGATGGGAGAGGGGGGGGGGGCGGGTTTTAGTGGAATATTTAGGAACATTGCAGTTATTGTGTGTTGTTCTCCATCTCAATTAAAGACCTGTTATTTATGTGTAAATTAACACCTAGTTACTTAGTATTTTGCTGTTTGGATGCAGCCAGGGGTGGGACCTAGATTCCCCATCTCTTAGATTTTGTCTGTTAACCCCACCAAAACATATATCCAGTACCACTAAACCCACTCCGAACTCTGTTGCTCCATTTACCCGAGCGAATCTTGCTATGAAATGGACTGACTTGCTACACAAGTGCAAAGATACTGGGCATTTTTTTTCTATTAATAGAAACTCTAGTGTTATCATCAATATAATGATAAACAAAATGGAGAAACTTTCAGCACATGTATTCAAAATAGTAAACACTTACTTATTGCCTCCACTCCACCCTCCAGTTTAATATTCTGGCTTTGCTTTCTTATTATGTGCAGATTTGAGATGTAGTACATTTCTCCATCCGTGTTATTGTCAGATAATGAAATAAGAATTAATAAAATTGTAAAAGAAATGTTTCCTTCCTCGACAGCATGACTTCATATCCGTCACTTCTTCAGTATCTACCTAAATGAAAAATGTAGGCTGAATTTTAGACACAATAATGTCGTAGTCCACCAGAACAAGGTTAATTTGAGATTTTACACTCACACACTGCTGATCCAGTTCCAAGCTATTCACTGTTAAAATATGCTAAACCTCCGATATGTTCCTTTAAAGGCTAACTTGATAATGTTATCAGCTCTTCTAGAACAGGCTTTAATGTTAATGTTAAGTTTTGTTAACCCATTGCTTTACATAAATTCTCACTCAACCAAAGCATGTTCCTTTAACTTGATATTAAAACAACAACACCCTTGCACTCATTGAAAGAAAATTAAACACCATCTATCCAAAAGTTGACAAATTTGTACTACCACTGTAAACATGTCATTTGAGACATGTAAATATCTTTTTGTGATTTTGTGCTGGATCTGAGGAACTCAGCTAAATGGTTAAAGTATTAGACTAAATAGTCTTGTCACTCTAAACAGATGAACCTCGGCAAATTAATGGGTCGTTCCCTTACAAATTAAAAGTGGCATAAAAAATCCAGCCTGGTCTGATAGCGCTGTTTTTCAACCGTTCACAACAAATTAACTGAGGTTTGTTAAACTTTGTTTCTAAAGTCATCTTTTTTATGAATTTTTCCTTCATGTCTTTCCATTGTAATATAGCTTGTAAATCTATTGCAATCAAAAACTTTTACATTTTGTTTTTTACATTTTATAATAATATTCTGTAACTACTGTAGTTGATACAACAATACTAGACATTTCACTAGTAGTTGGGTTTTTAATGAAAACAAAAATAATTGACATTTCTGACATTACATAAGTTAGGGAAATCATTAAATGTTCTTAGATCTCTGTCTGTGGCTTTGACTCCCTCCCACCAAGAAAGTGTTAATCCCCCACCCCCTCCTATCACCCAAAGCAATCCGTTTTCGCCCTTAAAATTATTGGCTATCGTTGACTCATTCGAGTCTTCAAATGTAACATGCATGATCTACACTTTATGCAGAGTTATTACGTCTACATGGCTTGTGTATTCCTTTCTAGTAATTTTCTTTCATACTCTTTTATGGACAGAACCACCTATGGTGTCCACCATGGAACAGCTCACCGAGAGACCTCCAGAAGGCTTAAATTTGGAAGAGACTTGGGAAGATGACGAAACATCAGACAGAGACAATAAATTGGAATCCCAAGCCCCTGTAGCCGATTCAGATCCCTACTCTAGTCTCATTATGGACATGAAAGCCTCCATCTCACCTCCGAGTTAAGTACAGTCTAACTCTTACCAGATCAGGAAAGGCTTACCAGACGATAACCTCCTGAAGGCAGAAGAAGACAGAAAAGTTTGTTCCAATTCTGGTATCGACGTGCCGAACGCTTCATCAATCCAAAATGACAAGCTGATGGAAGTTTCCCTCGAAGGGATTAGAAATAGGACTAAAGTTTAAGAAGAATCGGAAAGTGATTCGATCCAGCTACCAGAAAGACCTGCCGGTCTCAAACTTTCAGGATCACAAACTTTTTGAGCCACCGATGTTGCAGCTTCTTAAAAGATATATTTATTATTATTATTTGTTTCATCACATAGTATTACAAGGTGAACAAGACAATAAAAGTACAAATAAGTAAAAAATGTGAAAGGAAGTCAACTAAGAAACCCTTTTGGGCTTAATCGAATAGATTACTCCCTATCTATCTATATGTACATTTATAAATGTATATATATATATATATATATATGTATATATATGTAAGCTTTTCTACTTCTTTTTTTTTTGTATCACCATGTGTGTAAATATTGAAGCACTAAGATATGCAGTATTTTTTCCTTGAAATAGCAAGAGATATAATAGAGAACACTGTTATGGAAGCTGTACTTAAAACTCTTGAAAAACTGCTCTCCTAAATTTTAAGGAATAGTTTGGCAGAATTTTTTTCTGGGGAACTCTACCTTTATTTCATGCATAGTCTTGAATACTTCTGCAATACCATAAGACCATCTCTGCCCTGCACCTAAAAATACTGGGTTTTTTATTCTCTCTTGCATGTTTTCAAAAGTGCCCTTCTCAAGGGTATCATGTTGAAAATTTTCTCATATTTACAGATGGAAATTATGAAGTTATGTCAATTGAGGTCATCAGCGGCCAAAATACAAAAACCTTGTAGTCTAGTTTAGTGAATATCTGTAGCATCGGTAAAATGTCATAATTAGGTGGTAGGTCCCCCTCACTGAGCATTACACTTTGAGCAGTTCTGTTAAGAGGTCAAATGTAAATTGGAGTCATCAGCTGCCAAAAGCCTGAAATCATTGTCGACATCAAAATCAAAGCTGCGATTATCCTCATGCTCAGAAATGTACAAGAACTGAATGTTCTATGAAGAGGTCAAAGGTCACTAAGGGTCAAATTCTGACCACCAGGCGCGTATCCAGGGGGGGCGTTGGGGGCGCGCGTATCCAGGGGGGCATTGGGGGCGTGCGCCCCCCAGGTAAGAAATAGAGGCGAGAAAAAAAGAGAGAAGAAAAGACGGGAAAGAAGGGGAGGAAGGAAGGGAAAAGAAAAAGAAGAAATAGAGGAAATGGAGAAAAGGAGGGAGTAGAAAAAAGGGCAAGCAACTGGGAAGAGAAAAAAGAACAGTGACTTAATTACAGGGCTGATCCCTATTACACACATAGGGTAGCCAGTAACGGATCGATGATTTTGGAAGGGGTGTGCACCTCACCCTACCGCTTACACCGACAACTCCATTTTGACGTTTTCATATTTCCTCTCTCAGTAATATATATATATATATATATATATATATATATATATATATATAAACAATTGTACAATTGTGCTATGAAACCAACTGTGGCTGGTCTCGAACTTGACCGAGTCGTCGGGAACATGATGCATTTCGGTATTAGACCAGGATCTATATGCGAACTGCACTAGACATATGTCCTTCGATGCAACACTGCCATCCAGAGATAAAATGTTATACTCCGACCTGAATGCTAATTGTTACCCTAAACCTCGTACCGTAACTCATACAATGAATCTAAAAATAAATTCCGCATGTGATTGGAGAATTGAGCACATCTCCTGTGAATATCATGTAGTGCGTGGGGGGGGGGGCAGGCGGAGGGACCTATCACTTCTTGAGATTGTTCCAATCTGTGTGAAAATGCTCCACCACCCACAACCCCTACGCCCCACCCCTCTTATCGCTTCCCGATGGGTTACAAAACTTAAAACAATAACCTTCGCCCGTAGTACCAAAACCTTGACAAAATCCGGCAACACACAACTTCATCGATAGATAACGAGTCTAGTGATCGGGCTGTGTATTAGTGATGCTAGAGGTCGTGCATATGGCAAGCCCTTTTAACATTTACCTCGCAATTAGACTTAAGTCGAATACATTTCACTTAAGTGGAATACATTCTATTTAAGTCAAATGTTATTCCACTTAAGTAAAATGTATTCCACTTAAGTGGAATTCAATATCCATTAAGTAGAATTCCATTTCTCTTAAGTGGAAATGGACATTTCTATTTCACTTAAGTGGATATGCCTCCCACTTAAGTGGAATTGTATTTCACTTTAGTGGAAATGCATTCCACATAAGTGGAACTGTATTTCACTTAAGTGGAATACATTTCCACTTAAGTGGAATAACATTTCACTTAAGCTAAATAGCCCATCTATTTCACTTAAGTGGAATGCATTTCCACTTAAGTGAAATACAATTCCACTCAAGTGGAATGCATTTCCACTTAAGTGGAATTGTATTCCACTTAAGTGGAATTGTATTCTACTTAAGTGGAATACAATTTCACTTAAGTGGAATAATATCTTTTGCTCGTCAATTTAACTTAAGTGGAATTCTATTCTGCTTAAGTAAAATACGATTCCACTTAAGTGGAAGTGTTGATATGTGGCTTATATATAAATACAATTTAGGGTAATGTTCGTCGTAACGCATTCAATTGCTCATTACATATGATGATGTAGTCGATCCTCGTTGCACGTGTATATCATGGCTATGGCTAATCATTCACATCTAAACATTGCTGGAATGCGATCAAATAATTGTTGTTGTTAGAGACAATTCGAAGTGTTGTTTCCTCACTTGCACAGGGGAACAATCAGTATGATGCACAACAGAGGCGACTTAAAGTAACATAGGCAGTATTCGTAACTTTTTAGATAGTGAAACTTTTGACGAAATAAAAGATTCCATCCAAAATCCAAAAAAAGTAATACGTTCTCTTGCCCTTGTCAATGCGTTTTCGGCTGTAGCTCCAACCACTTGTAATGTATTTGCCATGGCTTTATTTTGGTAATGGTATTCGTCAGGTACCAGGTCAGGTACGTACGTACTCACCTTGCACGGATGTTAAGTGCTAGCTGGATCCCGATGGACAGCCGATATTCATTGTGCACATATCGACACCACGTACGTACACGTATCGCGGCAAGTTGTTTATAATGGCGCGCAAAGGCATGGGCAAAGTTTGGCGTTGAATGTACTAGCCAATCACATTCCACTTAAGTGGAATAGACTAGCCAATCACATTCCACTTAAGTGAAATAGACTATATCCAATCACATTTCACTTAAATGGAATGCATTTCCACTTAAGTGGAATTGTATTCCACTTAAGTGAAATAGAAAGGACATTCCACTTAAGTGGAATTGTATCCACTTAAGTAGAATACAATTCCACTTAAGTGAAATGCATTTCCACTTAAGTGAAATACAATCCCCTTAAGTGAAATAGATTTAGCTTAAGTATGATGCAGTGACAAGTTGATGAATTCAGCTTAAGTAAAATACAATTAAGCTTAAGTGGAATGGTATTCCACTTAAGTGAAATAGAATTCCACGTAAGTTAAATAGTATTCTGCTTAAGTGATATTGAATTCCACTTAAGTGAAATGTATTCGACTTAAGTCGAATTGCGAGGTAAATGTTAGAACGGCTTGCCATACGTGCACTGACCTAAATGGAGTGTAACCACTCCCGATTTTGCAATTTCCCAAGATCAGGCCCGAAAAATCCCAAGAAATACCAAGAACACTGTGCTGTATGGATTTCTAGCAATATCCAGCGATATCTAGGGATGAATATCCCAAGATCTTACCTAAACTGAAGGCAGATAGAGAATCGAAACCTTCAGTGTACTGAACTTGAAACTGCGTCTTTCGAAATGAAAAGAATGTGGGGAATTGCACAATAAACAAATCAAAGTTATTTATTTCAGTCTCCTATTTCAATTATTCGAATTTGTTAAGCAAACAGCAGATATCACATCATATAAGTGAGCATGAAAATGGCGTTCCAGGATGAACAGCCTTCAAACCATGGGCGCAGATCCTGGTGCGGACAGCGGGACGCGTCCCCATCAACTTTTTCAGTAGTGGGGACATGATATACCGTGTCCCCACCAATTTGTCTTGACCAATAGCTGCATTTCAAGTTCCCCTGTATTGAACTTTGGCGCAGTTAGATCCAGCCCAGCCCCCCGGTTCCTACGCCCTTGCTAACCACTGCGTCACAGCAACTGTTGAGAAATAATGCTAATTTTTTCTTCAAAATGGAACGGAGGGTGATGTTCAAAATGCTGTACTTGTAAACAGGATAACTCAACACGTACACCTTTATTGAACTTCATATTTCAAATAGTCTTAAAATTGGCATTATTTCAGTGATTAATACTACATGACTCTAGGTTTGGCAGTAACTTGTGAAAATGTTTCATAGTGAAAATAAAACAATGTCATGTAACTCATTAATTATTAAAGGGGTGGCAGAGCTGCTTTTCTTGCTCAAATTGATCAAAGAATATGCCCATGTGCTCATACATAGAGCATCTGTATGTCTTTATTTCACATAGGAAGACTGTTCTCTCTGGGTATTGAAACATTTTGGAATATAAATTCTACATTTTTGAGTCCTTAAAAGATCTTAATTCTTTTGATTGCCTTGTTGCTAAAGTAATGGTCAAGGCAACGTTCAGGGGCGTAGCGAAGGGGTTTTTGTTGGGGGGGGGGGGTGTGGAGAATTTGAATTGCCGACGGATCTGGAAGTGGTGACTGAAATGGGGGAGGGGTCTAAGGGGAGGGAGTGTCCCCCTCCCTTTGGCAATTTTTTAGATTTGAAACGTCCTTAGATGCAATCTGGTGCATATTTTAAGTCAAATTTGAATTGCCGACGGATCTGGAAGTGGTGACTGAAATGGGGGAGGGGTCTAAGGGAGGGAGTGTCCCCCTCCCCTTTGGAAAACTTTTAGTTTTGAAACGTCCTTAGATGCAATCTGGTGCATATTTTAAGTCAAATTTGATTTGCCGACGGATCTGGAAGTGGTGACTGAAATGGGAGAGGGGTCTAAGGGTTGGGGGTCTACCCCTCCCCTTTGGAAAATTTTTAGTTTTGAAACGTCCTTAGATGCAATCTGGTGCATATTTTAAGTCAAATTTGATTTGCCGACGGATCTGGAAGTGGTGACTGAAATGGGGGAGGGGTCTAAGGGTAGGGGGTCTACCCCTCCCCTTTGGAAAATTTTTAGTTTTGAAACGTCCTTAGATGCAATCTGGTGCATATTTTAAGTCAAATTTGGCACGGAAGAAGCTCCCGTTCTCCTTTTCTCTATTCAGCTATCCTTCTTTCTTCCCCTTCCGCTCTCTTCACCTTTTCTCCTTTTGCCGACAGACCCAAAATTTGCCGACAGCGACCAAATTATTTGGGGGGGGGGGGTGTGACACCCCCCACACCCCCCCGCTCGCTACGCCCCTGGCAACGTTTCCTGAATCTGCATAGCTCATGTCGCGGAGCGGTTGAAAACTATTAATATACAACAACCAGTTAAAACAACAGTATCAGGCAGTATTTTATCACCCTCCGTTCCATTTTTGAAGAAAAAATTCCGATTAAAACATTGAACACTTCTATCGCTTAGCATAGGCCTACAATACACATTTATCACCTTTGCGACAAAAAGTTTTTTCACCTAAAAAAAAACCGTAAGGGGTACGTACCTCTTGCAGTTTTTTGCCAAAATTGACCCATTTATTCATAAATGTCAAGATAAAACTCAAGATGACAAACAAAGGTTTGATTTGACTGCTTTGAAATCACGTATCACTGGCAACATGCGTCGAGCACCCTCTTATGACACTTATTTCGCTCAGTTTGCAACTTCAGAGGAACAATAGAAAACCGAAAAACTTTTAGGGACAACAAAAGGTTTTGTAACCTCGTCGTAAAAGTTTTTCGGTCTTACTTTTCTTTGAGGTGAAAAACAGATTGTCGCAAAAGCGATAAATGTGTATCTTTTCTGGTAGTTCGCGACACGCTGATTACGAATCTGAAGTTTATTTTGGAATTAGGTGCTGTGTTGGGACGTGGGGGCAAAAAACCTGATTTGCAGTTTTGCCAAAACTGACCAAAAATCGATCCAAAATCGATTTCGCCCAAATGACGTAACAGGGGGTAACCGATGCTCAGGAGCCCAAATTTGCAACTCCCAGGTCCATATCTGCTTCCGTGCGGGAGATACGTGGTCCCAAAGGAATCTGCATATGCCCTCCAAAAGATTTTATTGATAAGATCCAAAGTACTATTTTTGATTTATTTCGAACGGGAAATCTGATAAAGTAAGGAAAATTACTATGTATAATGAAAAGGGGGGTTTAAAAAAAAATATATGTTCACAGCTTTGTTGGTGCTCGCAAAACCTCTTGGGTCAAGCGTTATTGTAATAATGCCAACACGGGGTATTGGAAGCTCTTTTATTTCATTCCTCTCTGTCGCCGTCCGGTAAAGAGTTGCTTTTTAATTATAATTTTCATGACCAGGATATTTCCTGTATTTAAAAATACCTTCATTGGACAAATTTGTATGGTTTTGAGTAAGCTTAGCTTTTTGCAGTTAAAATATTAGAAAAGCCTATCATTTCTCAATTAACAGTTACTGTGGCGAAGTTGTTATGTTGTATAGTTTTGCATATTTATTATTGTTTTGTTCAATGAAATTGTCAATAAACTGAAAAAAATGAGACATACTCCTTGTCTTGAATTCAAACACCAGAGGATGCATTTGATTTTCTATTTATTTGCCTTCTAATGTTGTGAAGAATAAATATTAGAAACGAGTATTAAATCTCAACAGTTCTCGTGGCGCAGTTGGTAGTGCTCTGGACTGGAGAGACAGACAAACTCCATGTCTCCGGTTCGAACCCCAGACAGAGCATTTTATATTTTTGCTCTTTTACTGATTCCATTCTGGACTTTGAAGTTTAAATATTAGAAACGAGCATTAATTCTCAACAGTTCTCGTGGCGCAGTTGGTAGTGCTCTGGACTGGAGAGACAGACAAACTCCATGTCTCCGGTTCGAACCCCAGACAGAGCATTTTATATTTTTGCTCTTTTACTGATTCCATTCTGGACTCTGAAGTTTAAATATTAGAAACGAGCATTAATTCTCAACAGTTCTAGTGGCGCAGTTGGTTGTGCTCTGGACTGGAGAGACAGACAAACTCCATGTCTCCGGTTCGAACCCCAGACAGAGCATTTTATATTTTTGCTCTTTTGCTGATTCCATTCTGGACTCTGAAGTTTAAATATTAGAAACGAGCATTAATTCTCAACAGTTCTAGTGGCGCAGTTGGTAGTGCTCTGGACTGGAGAGACAGACAAAGCTCCATGTCTCCGGTTCGATTCCCAGACAGAGCATCATGTCTGCGGTTCATGTCCAGACAGAGCCTTTTACTTTTCTACCCTCTGGAGGGAGTGGAAGTATAAATATAAGAAACGAAGTTTCTCCAGAGGGAACCAAAATGGTGTAATTGGTTATTCCATCGTTCAGTAAGCGATTGGTTTGGACTGCATCGGTTCAAGTCCCAGGTGAGTATTTGCAAAAGGAGTTCTGACAAGTGGATAAGGTGAATCCCGAAGGTGGGCGGCCCCCCTCCTGACAGGTGGGTAAGGTGAGTACCAAGGTGAGAGGTGAGAGGGGGTGAAGGTGTGGACAAGGTGAGGTCGCCGCCCCCTCTCCCTGACAAGGTAAAGGCGCGGACAAGTGGAGATCGCCGCCACCCCTCCCCCTGACAAGGTTCACGCGCGGACAAGTGGAGTTCCACCCCTCCCCCCTGACTAGCTAATCGGTAGTCGGGGGGGAGGAGTAGTGGAGAAGATGTTTTACAAAAACGACTAAGTCCAAACAGCAGGATCTTTAAATATTTGTAAAGCTTTAGAATCCAGAGGCCCACCTAATGGTCTAGTGGCAAAGACTTTTGCTTTTGCATCTCAAGGTCCCTGGCTCAAACTCAACCTCTGCTTTTCCTTTTACAATACTCATGTAAAAGGAAGAAAAAAAAGGAAGAAAAAAGAGTGATACTTTGAAATAACTTCTTTTTTTTTAATGACAAATCAGTTCATGGACAGGATATACCTTCATCCCTCCCACCACAGTTAATACCCTTCAACTACCTGTCCAGAAACAGGTTATCCCTCATCAAATTATTATGCAAATACTAATCAGCACATGCAATACATATTTCATAAACATTCTTAGTGATACCTGCATCTACTATTGAGATGGTTGGGTGACAACAGACAGTTATTTTCTATAATGTTTCTATTATTTATAATATCAGCCTGGGGGCAGTTATTTAATGATACTAAGTAGTCACATGTACATATGGGATAATCCTATGGCCTTTTTACTTCACACCAGGTGGCTATCCAATTCACACCAGTACATTCTTTTTGGACATTTTTTTTTTTAAACATTTGGAAGACCATTTCATCATGAGGGGAAAAAGAATTGATTTCTCCTAGATAAAAATAATAACCCCATCTTACTTTAGCCAGACAGGGCTTGAATCCATAGGTTTGCTTGACGACAAGTTCCCAACAAAAAGGAGTTGGCCTTCCATGGCTGATTGATTATTCACTTTACAATACCATGGCACCCCTGCTACCATCAATAAAATTTTCTTTAACTTTCATTTATTAACTAAACCTGATTTTGAATTAATTTTAAATAACTTTTTAAAAATTTTACATTTTTGCCCTCAAGTTTGAAAAAGGAAACGATACTACCATAGCACAAACAACATACATGTGGAAAGGTTGCTCCCTTTCATTGCTGTCTCAATCACACACCCCCCCGCTCCGACTACCACACCCCACCAAATTATATACACGAAGAGTGCATTATTGAAAGTTTCTTTAAATATAGCCTTTTCATGCAGTAAACCTGTGCTGCTGCAAACTGAAAATTCAATTAAAAGATTCTCCCTCTTCACTTTCAACACTTTCATTTCTCCTTCTCTATCCTTCGCCTCACCACCCCCCCCCCCCACCCCTGGTCCTTCCAACTATCATCCATAACTCCTGCCAATATCAAATTCAGTCACCTTAACATCCCCCCATAAAGTGTCAGTCAGTCAAGCACCACAATGTTTGTAGACCAAGAAATCAACACCCGAAACCCATTTTGAAAACTTTAAAGCCCCATCAAATAAAGATGCTGTTTTTTTCTTCTTTTTCTCTAAACAACAAACACAAACACCAAATCCAAAATATATAAAATTCCAATTCCCATTTTGAATATTCTTCAAATTTTGTTTGCCAAGCCACGTTAAAAAAGTGAGTGTTATTCTTTTTGGCCTTCCCCCATCTTTGTGTTTGCATTGCAACAAGGTGTAGTTTTCTATACTAAAAAAAAACAAATGAAATCAAATAAAACTTAAATAAAAGATGATTACAGCACATGCAGGAGAAGAGTGAGAGCCCTCCCAAATACTACCGGCTTATGTATACAAAAGACCTTTTTTCCGAAATCCTTTTTCCGACATCGTGGCAATACGAGAGTTACTTTTCACCCCCGCTCCACCATCCACGCAGGAACCCACCCAGACCCCCCTGCGGGGACGATTTATTCTGTTCCAGTTTCTCGTCCAAGGAGGGTAACTCTATATGGTTCAGAGCCATGTCAAAGAAGAGCGGTTTGCACGGTGACAGCTTAAAGTCCAGTGGAAATGTGGTGAAGTTGGGCTTGGCGGCCAGGTCCGGCTGGTTGGCGTTGTACCAGTCAAGCCATTCCGCCAGCGGTCGATTGTCCTTCAGACCGAGTTGCGCCATTCTTTTGCTGATGGAAGGTTCATTGGAATCTGAAAAATGTACGCAGAGAGGTTCTTGGTAAGCCATGGTATTTTTTTTAAAGTATTCTTGGGTGGAGGGTATTTTCTATGGGTGAGGATAATCCGGAGGGTGGGGGAAGTCAATTCAATTAACTGTGAGAAACGTCATTGAATTAGGAACCACCTAAGGCCTATTCTCATCTTTGTAGTAAGTTTGTCACCTTGAGCTACGTGACAGTTCATAAGTAGGGGGGGGGGGTATATTCGAGTGGAATTTGGGATTCGAATCCCTGAATAGAGAAAGTTTACAAAAACCTGTTAATTTGCAGTCATTTTTTGTTATTGCTGTCACAAACAGAAATGGATACCCACTTTCTATTATTTGTAGATGACAGAGACTAGTTCAATCGCAGTCTACAAGGCCAGATAAACTCTTTATATTTTGGCTTTCAATTTCTTTATTCTGACAAATTTCGATAGTACAAAAAAACGGCAGTTTTGATCAGGCTTTTGATACTTCCTTGTGATCCCTGGACATCATACATTCAGCTACAAGCAAAAATAACTATTGTCTGTCCTGTCCACCACAATAATCCTATTGTAATATTTTCAGACCCTAAGGGCTAATAGGTCTCTCCCCCTCACCCCCCCAAAAAAAAAAAAGTGTGAAAAGGGATGGTGCTGCTTCCAACCGAACGAATCTTTTCACTCATTGTTTAACCAAAGAGAAAAATTTGGGAAAGAAAACAACAGATTATTAATATAAAGGCCATATTTCTCTGAATCATTGTCTATGCTCTGATGGAATACATTTGTTCCAGTAGCAGGGTTCAATTCCCAGGTTCCAAATGGACACGGCAGTTTAATCTGCATTTTCCTGATGATCAGACCCAAAAGAGAACATCGATATGTCTCTCCACCGTTATCCCAAAGAAGAACCCTTTCAGAAACTCAAGGGTACTAAAGGGATTTCTTCCTTTTGAATTAACCAGGGTCCTACACAAAATTAACAGGGTAGTAACATGATGGTCTCTGCCTGATTCCCCCTCCCCCCACCCAATTCTTTTCTTAATTTTTTGGTATTCATCCTTTCATATATAGTCCATCTTGCATTTTGCCTTTTGAAAAACAAGAATCCTTAATCTTCATCCAAAGCAGCAAAAAGTTTCTTTCCAAACACAGTAAATTGAATATTTTTATTATTATTATGATTATTATTATATTATTATTAAGTACATACCTAGAATGGAGGCCACCTGAGAAGAGTACTTCAAGCCGTTGATACCTTGTGCAAGAGTGTCCAATTCC
This sequence comes from Apostichopus japonicus, assembly GCF_037975245.1. Classification (NCBI taxonomy): domain Eukaryota; kingdom Metazoa; phylum Echinodermata; class Holothuroidea; order Aspidochirotida; family Stichopodidae; genus Apostichopus; species Apostichopus japonicus. The sequence continues at coordinate 15,524,452 of NC_092572.1, forward strand.
TCTACCTCCACCTATTGATTAAATGAAACCAAAATCTAATCATGATGTCTTCCACATTAAGTTTTTAGGGAGTGTCACTACCCGACAAGCCCTATAGGGTTTTTTAGTACACTTCCTTTCACAAGTTTTGTTTCTTATCTCCTTCTATGTCATATGTCATACTTATGTTAAAATAGAACAAAAATCAATAAATGAAATGAAATTAGTTACCTTTTTTTTAGTTCAAGTAAAAGTTTTGTTTTTGTTGTTGTTGATATCAAAACAAAAGGAGTTTAACCCCTGGTCGACCTGGCGAGAGGTCCTACGGGGTATAATAAGTTTGTTTTTTTATAGAATAGAAATTTTTTTTTTTTTCTTGGAGAGGTTGTCTATGTTCAGTCAAGGAATTGCTGGTAAAATGAAGTCTTATATATTTACATAGGACAGGATAGCCATAATCATACCCGAGGTCAGAGTCGAAGAGTCAATTAGGGAGGGATTTCTAAAGGAGAGGAATTTTTTAAGTACTGAGAATTGTGGAGACGGAGTGGTTTCTATTGTCTGGGTAGGGAGTGGTTGTGGTTTCTATTGTTTGATAACAATATAATCTGTATATATAAGTATACTTGGGCCTAGACCCATTTAGGAAAGGATTTTTTTAATGGAATGAGACTTTAAGTAGTAAAAATTGTGAATACAGAAAGGGTTTGGTTTTTGGGTAGTGAGTTGTTGCGACTTTGTATTTCAGGGGGAGGTCTTCAATCAAAGGGTCGTTCTCGAGGTTGTTTTTGTATAACTTGGTGTTGAATTCTTCAAGTCGGGTCAAAGTAGATTTTGTGTTTCCTGCACGGAGAACGTACAAAGTAGCAATATAGGTAGGGATTTTGAGTGCGAGTCGATAAGCTGTGGTGTGGATTCTGTTTAAAATTTGTTTATTGGGATTAGAGATGGTAAGCAGGGAGATTCTCCCGTAACTGAGAATCGGTTTTACTTTGGATTTATAGATTTGGATAATTGTTTTTGGAGGGAAGTTATATTTGTGTGAGAGGATTTGAATGGATTTAAGTTGGAACCAGCAGCGTCCTGCAGTTCTGTTACAAAGTAGATTAAACGATAATTTGCTATCGAAAGTGGTACCAAGGAAGGTTGCATTAGGAGTAGCAGTGATTGAGGTGTCGAAAAGATTAATTTTGGAAATATGGTTATGGTATTTTGAGTTTATTATGGAGAAATTGGCTAGGTTAGATTTTGAGGGATATATTTTTGTTCTCCACATCAAGCACCAATTTTCGAGATGTGTAATTGCTCTTTTAATATTTAGTTCCGTCATATAGATATTTTTACTGGTGCTCCAAATGGCTATGTCGTCAGGGTACTGACTATAGTTGCATTCAGATAGAGGGGGGATGTTCAAATCATTAACAAATAGGGTGCAGGGGAGGGGGCTGAGAACAGCGCCCTGTGGAGTACCTGCATCAAGTGGAATAGGTTTTGATTGTTGGTTTTTGTAGCATATTTTGGCATTGCGCTCACTAAAGAAAGAGGAAAGAAGTCTGGTGTAATTGCAGGGGAGATTAAAGTTAAGTAGTTAAATTCTTATGCCGTTGTGCCAAGTTTTGTCGAACGCCTTTTCGGCATCAAGGAAGAGGGCAGTGGTATCATGTTTTTTTATGAAGCCGATGCGAATTTCTTTGGAAAGGTGGAAAGTTTGGTTTATTGTAGATTTGTGTGCGCGGAATTAGCCTGATTGATACGGGCAAAGTGATTAATTTGCTCAAGGTGGTTTCTGGTGCGGTTATCTATAATTCTTTTGAAAATCTTACCTAAGGCTGGTAGGAGACTAATTGGTTGATAGTTTTGAATTTTGGTGTGTCTTTACTTAGTTTTGGTATTAAAATCATTTTGGCAGATTTCCACAGGGTTGGGAAATGACCCAGTCTAAGGAGTTTGTTAAATAATGGGAAAATATGAGAGTTAATGAATATCGGAGGCCGACGGAGGGGAATCTTTTAGCATTTAGTCATTTATGTTGTCAAGACCAGGGGAGGAGGCATTTTTGCATATTCAGTGGCACTATACCAATCATTTATATCTATTTCTTTGAGTAGAGGGATGTTTTTGTTGAGACATCCTTAGAAGTTGGGGATAAAGCTGGTTGCATTACAGATAATTGTACGGTCTATTTTGTGTTGGAATCTGTTATCGTATGGAGGGCCATCTAAGATATTGAATATAGTTTTCAAGTATGATTCACTAAGCTTTATTTGGTCTTAAGTTTTTGTGATGAGGTTACCTACTTTATCTCTAAGGCATTCGTCTGTATTACCTGTGTTTGGGTTGTAATGGGTTTATGATATTTTTTTTATTTTTCCAAAAGTGTTTTGGCTTTTTGTCATTAATGATTGAATCGCATTTGTTTTGGATTTGGTTTTGGTTGATCGCCGATATTTGTCTATTTATTTGTTTTTTAGGTTGGTTAATTTAGGTTCTTAGAGTTGGATCTGGGGAGATCATATAGGTCGACGTCTGAGTTATTTAGTGTAAGAATATTCCTATTTAGTTTTGGATTTCTGTTTTGTTTTTAATGGGCAGTGTTGTTTGAAGGTATTAAAGATATGTTGGGCAATGCTGTCACAATATATGCCGATGTAATTTAGCTTGTTGTTGTGGTAATTGGCAATAGTGTTGTTTGTTATGATCCCTTTTTAAATGATGTCCAGTCTGTTTTATTGTAATTATACGTTAATTTGTTATTTTGGATGCGACTGAGGTTTATGTCTAGCTCAAAAAGGAGTGGAAAATGGTCACTGATTAGGTCATCTTCTAGGATTTGAATCAAATGAGTTTTAGTTGCAAGGTGGCTTGAGGTTATGGCGTAGTCAAGTAGTTCAGTATTATAGTTTATTGCGTTTATCCTAGTTTTGGTATTTTGGTTAGTTATTGTTAAGTTGTGTTTATCACATATTTCTAAGAGGGATATGCCTTTTTCAGATATTTTGGTGCTACCAAAAATGATGTGGTGGGCATTTAAATCTCCTAGTAGTATTGTATTTTTATTAGAACTTTTTTTGATTGTGGATATGGGCTCATTTGGGGACTATAATAGCTAATAATGTGGAGAGGTTTATTGTCTCTTTCGAGTACAATTTCAATTGTTTGGGATTGTTTGGGAGGAGGGTGGTTTTGAGGTTGTTTTTTTCAGCAATAAGTACTACTCCCATAGAGCGAGAGATATCGTGTCTGAAAGTTTGGTAACCAGGGATGCTAAGGGGGGAATTTTTATTTAGTTTAGTTTCGTTTAACGAAATGATATCCGGGGAGTGGTTGGCGAATATAGTAATTAGGAGGCTTAATTTTGGAAGGATAGTGTTGATGTTTAGGTGGAGGAACTTGACCGAAGGAGGGAGTGTGCTTGTCATGTAGGTGATTGAGGAGGGCTAAATATTGAAGGATGGTGGAGACGTTCCATAATTACAGTTTCTGGGATATTTAAGTTTAGGTGTTTTAGTGCTAACACGGTGGCGTAACTGGCAAGGTCGTCAGATTTAATATTAATGTTGGCTGTTTGGAAGGTGTATTGTACTAATTCAATTACAAAGGTTGCGATATTAAGTTTTTTTTTCAGTGACGATTTTATTTGTTATTTCAATTTTAGGGGTAAAATTGGTTACATTCGCGTAGGTTCTTTGTTCTTGTTGTTTGTTATTATTTTCAGTTTTAGCTTCTTTAAATTTTGGGCATCCTTTGTTAAGGGCGACATGAGTCCCTGAGCAATTGGCACATTTTGGGTTTTCTTTTGGTTTGGGACAGTCTTTAACTCTGTGGTTTTTGCCACATCTGAGACATCTGGTTTGATTTTTGCAAGTATGGTGGGTGTGTCCAAAAAGTTGGCATTTGAAACATGGAGTGATTTGGGGGGGTTTGTGGTATTCTTCTGTTTTGTGTTTAGAGTATCCTAAGTAGAAACCTTGTTTGATTAGGGATTGTTGAGGCTCTTGTTCTTCAAACGTCACTTTTACTTTCCAAGTTGTATTGTTTGTGGCATGACTAATGAGTCTTTTAGTTTGTATTGGGGTGTATTCTTGGTCTTTGAGTTCTTGTTCAATATCTTTGATTTGAATTTCAGGGTTTATGCCACAGGCTACTACGGAGAAGTTTCTTTGTCATACTTTTTGGGGGATTCTTGGTTTGGGGTTGCCTAATTTAGTCTTTTGAGTCCATGGTTTCAGGAGGATATTTGCAGATTTAGGGTCATGGGGGTGATTAGGATGTTGTTACTACGAAGACGGTTTATATTTGAGATCATGGCATTTGGGTTTTCTTCATTGATTAGTTTAGCAAGTGTTTATTGGGTTTTTTGATAGTTCTGGTAAGATTCCTGATACAATGATTGTTTGAGCGGACTTTTTGGTGGTTGGTTTGGAGTTAGGAGATGGGTTTATTTCAACGTAGATTGGACGTTGTCTTTTTCTGCTATTTTTGTACAGGGATCCAGTCATTAATGTCTATGTCAAAATTAGAGAGGTTTAGGTTTTCGACTAGGGGGGCGGTTATAGGTGGGTAAGGGGTTGTCATATTGGCAAAGCAGCCCCTCCCTACGGGTTCTAAATGGCTTCTATACAATGAAATTGATCATAAACTTCACTTACCAGAAAGAATTAGTCTCCAGCCTAAGACGGCGGACGGAAAGAATAGGAACTCCTTTTGAAGAGACACACTATGAATCGAAAGTGTACTCGGCAGCGTTGTGTTGGTATCCAATGACGCGTACGTTTTGTAAATGGCGAGTAAGTCATAGAGTGAAGGATGATGGGGTGGCGCTATGTCAAAAAGCTAACTGTTGACCAACATAATCCACAGAACCCTAAGGTAAGGAGAGGAATGCAAAAGAAATTAGCCAGTTTTCTTCAAAGTAAGTCTGGTACATTTAGCACAAAACATTAAACACTAATTAGCAACTAATTCCAACAAATTTTAGGCTGTGATTGAAACTTTACTGGTGGAAACATAATTAAATATATATTACATTTTTATGAACCTTTCTTTCTTATGACTAACCTTGACTGTATATTGCAGCTTTCCAGCTTAGCTGGTGTTTTTCCATCAAATCAGCTCATCTTTGAGTTTTCTGATCTTGACAACAATCAACTGTCTTTTTAATTTACCACAACCCAGACCACACTAATTGGCAACTCTTTCCAACAATCTAAGGCAACAATCATCAATTTAAGACAACCAAATTACTAATTACAAAATGATTCCAACAAACTAAGGCACCGGGTCTCATTAATTTGCACAAAACAGACCACACTAGTTAGCAAATCATATCAATAAACTAAGGCAAAACTTATAAATATAATACAAACACACCACACTAACTACCAACAAATTATCACAGTACTCCTCTACAATTTAGCCCAACAGACCACACTAATTAGCTACTCATTCCACCAAACTAAGGCTCTTTAATTTATCACGAAACAGACCACACCAAAGTACCGACTGGTTCCAACAGGCTAAGGCACTGTGTCTCGTACATTTAGCACTGATCTTGACAACAATCAACTGTTGAGAGGACAAGACTGATGTTCATGATACTGGCTTACACTGATGTTTCCCTTGAAACTTAATTTTTCTCCAATTTCTGTTAAATCACCTCCAGATAACACTTCCAGATATCTCTGTAGAGGACAAGCTTGAAGGATCTTCTCGTATTTGGTGGAGTTGAGATCTTTACCAAACAGAACGTTTCCTCTCACAGTATCATTTTGGATCCAAGCTTGTTGAGCAACATAGGCCACAGATCTCTGATGAAAGGAGAGGAATACAAAACAAATTAGTCACTTTTCTTCAAAGTAACAGCAAAAGTAAAAAAGTCAAACCCTGTTAACAACCAAACTGTCCGGCGTGAGACAAAACATGTATACTCTTCTAGAGGGGCAATTTGTGAAAGAAATGGAATTTTATGGTCAGATCAAAGTTATTGGACACTGGTTTGAACAACTCTCAAAAAAGACCTCACTAAATACCAACTCGTTCCATCAAACTAGGTACAATGTCTTATTAATTTTAGACAACCAAAATACTTACTGTATTACAAATTCATTCCAACAAACTAAGGCAACAGGTTTCATTAATTTAGCACAAAACAGACCACACTAATTAGCAACTCATATCAATAAACTAAGGCAGAACTTATCAATTTAATACAAACACACCACACCAATTACCGACTGGTTCTAATAGGCTAAGGCTGAGGTCTTATACATTTAGCACAAAAATGTCTCCTACATTTCTAATTAAAAACTAATACCAATAAACTAAGGCACCATGTCTCAATAATTTAGCACAAAAACAGACTACATTAATTAGCATCTCATGCCAATAAACTAAGAAACCAATTAGCTTCATTTTGATGTTGTCATGGTTGCTTGGAATAAGTGGAATGTGTCACTCTGTACAAACTATATCATGGAACTTGTTCAGCCTTTCTGTAAGAATAGTAGTTTAGCACAAAAAAAACATCAAATACCGACTGGTTCCAACAGGCTAAGGCACCATGTCTCATACATTTAGCACAAAAACAAGAACACACCAAATACCCACTGGTTCCAACAGGCTAAGGCACTGTATCTCGTACACTTAGCACAAAAACAGACAACACCAAATACCGACTGGTTCCAACAGGCTAAGGCACTGTGTCTTGTACATTTAGCACAAAAACTGACCACACCAAATACCAACTTGTTCCAACAGGCTAAGGCACCGTGTCTCGTACATTTAGCACAAACACTGACCACACCAAATACCAACTGGTTCCAACAGGCTAAGGCACCGTGTCTCATACAATTTGCACAAAAACACACCACACCAATTACCTTTTTCAATAGGCTAAGGCACTGTGTCTCGTACAGTTAGCACAAAAACAGACCACACCAAATACCGACTGGTTCCAACAGGCTAAGGCACCATGTCTCATACAATTAGCACAAAAACACACCACACCAAATACCTTTTTCAATAGGCTATGGCACTGTGTCTCGTACAGTTAGCACAAAAACAGACCACACCAAATATCAACTGGTTCCAACAGGCTAAGGCACCGTGTCTCCTACATTTAGAAATGATCTTGACAACAATCAACTGTTGAGAGGACAAGACTGATGTTCATGATACTGGCTCACACTGATGTTTTCCTTGAATCTTACTTTTTCTCCAATTTCTGTTAAATCACCTCCAGATAACACTTCCAGATCTCTCTGTAGAGGACAGGCTTGAAGGATCTTCTCGTATTTGGTGGAGATTATGATCTTTCAACCACTTGTTCTAAACCTGATCCAGCTTCATTACAGACATCCAAGACTCACAATTTTCCTTCAATTTTCTTCATCTTCTTCTTTCACCTGAGACAGTATTGTAAAAGATAAGATTTCATATATTGGAAAGCAGATTGACATTGCAACTAGACTCATTTTTATACACTCCCTCCCTTCCTCCGCTCCCTCCCCCTGACTACCTAAACAACCCTGACTGCTGCCTCATTGATATAACTATGTATAAACAAATGTATATGATTGTGGTTTAATGGCAGAAATAAACAAAACAAATACCAGAGCTTAAATATTTCTGTGTTACTGTAGTAATCTGCATACCCAAACGGAAGCATTACAGAATCTTCAATGTCTCAGACCTCCAGCAGGATGTTACAGTCACAGTTCATGGAGTGTCCTTGTGAATCAGTGTGGCCAATGCAATGCTGTAAAGACAAATATCAAAGCAATATGTACAGTATATATATACCTTTGGTGTGAAATAAATTTTAGTATTTTTTTAAAAGTAGTTTTACATAAGATCATCTTCCATTTTGCGTATGCAGGTACCTTTTTGATGAATGTTTTAAACACAAACATTGCCTATTTATTTTTAATACTTATGACTCTTTAATGAACCTTACTAGACATTGCTACTGTATCAAACCTATGGAGTACTTCGTAAAATGCCAAAACTTCCTTTGATACATATTGTTCACTATAATGGTCAAGCTGATTGAAAGGAATGAATTCAACACAATTTGAGAACATTTCATCAGCCAAACAATTTGGAGAGCATGTACTAGTTTAAACAAACTTAGCGAGCACATTCATGAGGAACTGGAAAATTGAAAAATGTCTGAAATAAACATCATTCTTGAAACGAGAAACTTGACAAGTGAAATAAGGACCGACACTTATTAAGCTACAACATGTACACTTAGCAAAGATGAAAACTGGCTTTTCAGCCAATACACAAGTACCAACAACATATTAGTATATTCATGGTAAACCCTCACATGTGTGCTTCCATGACTTCTAGAACCTTTGTAATAATATTCTATATCAACAAGGACAGAGATACTATATCTTGTACTTATCTCTCAATACTCTTAATATGTGTTTACCATGAGTTGTGTTCCTCACAACTTTCAATCAATGTTTTCAAATTAAAAACCAAATTAAAGACAATTACTCAACAATGAGAGGTTGACTTAGCAAAGTTTGAATTCGGTTTAATAATAATCAAAGTTTCAGTGAAACAGTTCTGCAGACCATAAAATCATGCCTTAGGCATCAAAAGAAGGCTATGATCTGATAAAGATATGCCGAGAGTTGGACCAATACTGTTAAGCCTAGCTTCAGGTCAAAATTATGCTAGTTGATCAAATTAATACATGTATATCAATTTAGTTGCCTATGCTAGGTAACATCAGCTTTCATGGAGTTTTCTCCATACTTGAACCATCACTAACATCAATTAGACCACAGAGCTAGGCCTATAATTGCTTGAGAATTTCATTTTACAAAGTACCGTTGCTTGTATAAGAAGCCTAGGATAAGCTAGTTCGTCCTCATCTCTATCTAGCCTTCGCTTTGGTAGGCTAACCTAGGTCTCCCATTTTCATTTGGTGGTAGGCCTAGCCTGGGGCCATTTGTTCCCTCCCCTAACAACGTTATTTTCCTCCCACTTATAAGTTGAGTAACTTACCTCTCCTACATCATAGGGGAAGTCAAGTACGTTTTCACTGGAAACTAACATTTCCAGGGGAGTTAACTAAGGTTTTTCATGGGAGGCATATTGGCTAGGCTATGTGGAAAGAATAGATGTTGTAGGCCTAGGTGGAATAACTGTAAGAAAAGATTTAAAGGGAGAAAGGTAAAGTTAAGGGTGAAAAATAACATGGTTAAGGAAACTAACATACTATTTTCAAGGGAGGAGACTGTTGTTCTGTAGGCTCTAGACTGCATATTCTTGTAGAGTAAGCTAAAGAAAGTTGTGATAGTATGAAAATAGAAAATGTGACCAGGTATCTTCCTTGTGTAACTGTTCAGTGATTGGAAGATAAAAAATGTTTGTGAATAGGCCGGATTGTTTGCGAACATGGGGTAATTTACATGCATGGAATTCATAGTGGTAATGGGTTGTTTGCTTGTACAGTATGGCATTCATTGTGGGAATGAAATAACATAGACAATTTAGCCTATACAGTAGGTATGCCCTCCTTGGTTCCTCTCCTTGTTTTCCTATTTACCAGTTTCTTCAATTACTACAAGTGCAAGTGTCTCTTTGAAATATGTTCCTTTCTTTCACCAAACTCTCCTAAATCACAAGACACATTTACTACGTACAGTTGCTTCACTATACCTAAATTAATTCTTTCCACAGCCAAGCCGTCTTTCTTTCCTCCCCTGAAAAACGTTGGTTTCAACCCCTAAAAATAATTTCAGGGAGGAAACTATTGTTTTTATTCTTGAAAGTTGGAGAAGAAACCAACGGCCTTGCCTGTCATGATGGGAAAAAAAAGGAAAGAGAGAGAGCTTTCATCCTAAGCTAATTTGTCCGGCTGCGATTTAGTTTCTTGAGGATGTGTTACTGTTAGTGTTAAGTGCTAGATGGCATAGCCTAGGCTATGGTAGGCTACTATGGTAGGAATTTAAAGACATTTAGGCCTAGGCTAATTAAGTTAGGCCTAGCCTAACTGTACTAGCCTTAACCAGAAAGTAATTAGGCCCAACCAGCTAGGTCTAGTATTTTGTCGGAAGATATAAAGTGACTTACTTTACTTACGTTAATTGTCTAGTGAATATCATATTAGGCCGGCTAGATTAGCATTCCAACTAGTATAGACGCCAGTGCCTACGTGAGCTAGCCTATCGTTAGGCCTAAGCGATACTATTATATGATAGGCTAGCGTAATTTCTCACGCTCGCTGACTCAAACAATGTGAAGTACTAACTTGCTCCACAAAACTAATACACAACCTTCGAGCTGGCGAATATATCTGCCATTCACATTCTTTGGCAGTTACCCCCATACAGAATAGGCTACAAATTACAATTACGTATGAATTGTTAGCCAACGGCTGCTAGGGAGCGAACTGCACTGCTCGTGTAACCTTTCGTGAGCTTTATATACAGATCATAATTCGCGCTCCGTTGCTTAACCTTTGACCAAGACCGTGTGCGTCTATGGCAAGCCATGTGGGACAAACACCGCATAATATATCAACGTATTAATTGAAAAAAAAAACTAGCAATGACATGCTAGATGCATATCCATTTGAAATCATTACATTTACAACGAAACAATTCAAATGGTCTCATAACATAGGCCTAAGGTCATTAAACATGTTGGTCAAGATAATTTATTGAGTTCGCTGCGAATCTCGTCAGAAAAGTTGTTTTAATGACCAATATATTATTACCTGAATGGGTGGGTCTGGCATTAGGCCTAGGCGGGACAGTAGGCCTACTGTCATGATCAACCCAGGGGGGGGGGGGAGGGTGTAGGTCTGGCGTATCCATGGGACAGACATTCTAAAGATAATAATTTACACTTTTTGAGGGGGACTCTTGGGGCGAATCTTGACATAAAAATGTCAGCTTAAAATTGTTTAGCTAGCTGCATGAACATTTTCAGATACAACAAATTTTGGCAAAAACTGCTTGAATTTTGTGATAAAATGTCACATTTGAGATTTTTTAGATAAATTGTCTGAATTTTTAACCAATTCTCCAATATAAATGAAGGTATTAAATGAAATTCACTGTTTCTGTGATCCATGTAGAAGTTTTGTTCTTAAAGTACAGTCTTACCTTTTTGTGCAGAGTTCTAGAGCATCTGTTCCTTATGCATGTCTTGAAGTAGAGGTTGGGTAAAGTAGAGGTTTGCTAAATTTTAATAGAATCAATAATTATATCTACTTCAGTTGCTGTAACTGTATCTTAGGTGCACCCCCCCCCCCCCCTCTGCCAGGTTTCATCTAGAATGAACCACTGGTGCTGTGATCGAGTGGATAAAGGCAATGGCATTTGAAGCAATTAGGTTTGGCAATCAGGATGTTCTATGTAAGGTGGGTTTATCATCCAAGAGCAGTCTACAGTTTTCCCATCTGAAATGAGTTTCTAAATTTTATATAAAATGTTGAATTGGAAGCCACCCGTAGTGTAAGTTGTGATCCATACGCGTGTGCGGGCTTCTCCCACATTTGTGTTTGGTTAAGCTTTGTAAAAATAACTGCTCATTATTATTATTACAAGGGCGGTGTAACCCCATTCTTATCTTTGGAGTGGGGGGAGTGGGTATCTGCACTTGTTGGATGTGTAGTGCAATTGGACGCCAAGATTAAGAAACAGAAAACCACATTTACATAATGTTACAGCTCTGATATAAATCTTAGCTTTATAAGAAATACTCAAAGGACAGCCATTTATTTTACCACTCCGTGGAAGCTGGAATCCTTTTTATTTATCAACAGCATACATACACACCATAATTGAATGATAATTAAACAGTAACATAAAAGTACTAAAACTGAAAACATGATAAGAAAATGACATCCCTTGTTGAAAGTACAGTGAACTGGAGCCTCTGGAGAGAGATGTATACTAATACAAGCCTTTTAATTAGGTTGTGATATTGTGTGTTCAATCACATCTATAATAATCAACAATGTGGGTAATCATGAATAAGTACTCATTTGAGTGTGAAAATAAAGCCTACAGGTTGTCAAAAAATTCATTGTTAACAGTTAGATCATATAGCAAACAGAACAAGTAGCTACAAAGGAACTTACTTCCTTCATAAAATATCGCCCCAAGTGTCTTGCAGCATATATTATGTAACTTAATTATACTCAACTATCAGAGTGAACAACAGAGTAAACAACTCTACAGTAAAGGCCACCATTTGAATACTGTACTATCTTCTAAACAGATAAAAAGATAGTTCATACCAAGGGCGTAGGAACCGGAGGGGGGGGGGGGGGGGTGCCAGCCCCCCCAGTGAAAAATGTGGAGGGGCGGAAGTATCATTCTGCACCCCCCCCGGTTCGCAAGTCAGAAAACCCCTTTTTCATTTCCAAATGAGAAAAAAAAATCTCATTTGGAGCACCAAATTGCATCTTAGGCCAGGTGAACATACAAAATTAAGTTTACAAAATGGAGTGGGGGTTGAAGTGTGCTATATTGCACCAAATTGCATCTGAGGCCACCTGGAAATGCCAAAAAATTCAAAAGGGGAGGGGGACACCCCCTCCCCTTGGACCCCTCCCCCAGGCGGGCCATCAGTCTTCAGCCCCCCACTCAAAAGTACCTTCCTACGCTACTGGTTCATACTGTTCCAGTCTTTGATACACTGTGTATGAAACCGGTGGGGATTATAAAGGTAGGTTTTACACGCTTCACCATGATGTAAGAAATATAAGGGTAATAAAAGGAATATCATACCATCAAAGAATATATAACATTAACTCAAAGGTCACTGTACATCTTGTCCTTTGATGTTAAAGTCTCACTATGCATTCCATCTGGACGGTCTGAATAATAATGTTTTGGAGGTTTCTATTATCGCTCGTTCTCTGAGATTCGGCCAAAATATTTGGCAAACAATGCAACCACAAGATTGTCTGATTATTAACTGCACAATGGTACCAAAATAGGGTTAGGGAACAGTTTGTTCGTGTTTATAATGGAAGGCATAATGGGGCTTTATACCTAACTATCACATGAAAGTAAGTACAAACAATGAAGGATATTCATCAGAACACAACTACGAGGCAAGTTATAAAACCAACCAATTTACTCAGTTTTGAAATGTAAGTAAAAACAGAGGAGCTGTGTGCTATTCATGACCAACATTTTTGTTTGTTTATGTCATATGAAAAACTCAAAATACCCATATCCCAATGGATTTAAAGAAAAAATTGAAACCATAGAAAATAAGTTGACAGTCGGGTCAAGTAGCTACTGGATAGTTCCCTAAAAACACTTTAATGAGTTTTACTTTGGCACCGTCGAAATGGGTGCAATTAGTCTGTAAATATATGATGCTTGGCATGGCAAAACATGGATGGGACAGATATTGAGACTTTCATATTTAGAGAGGACAGAAACAAACAAACAAGCAGAGACTTAAAGTTGAATCCAGATGTCCTTTTATCACTGAATGGAGAATCGGTTGAGAGAGCATTTCAGAGACGAAGCCTGAATTGAAAGCTAAAAGATCAATCAATTTTGTGAAGTAGCATTTAACGTACTACACTTTTTATTCAATTCTAATTACCACCAGGTGAAGGCAATATTATGCAATATTTCTGTACGAAACCCTTGGTGTATTTCTCCCCCTCCAACCCACGCCCACATGGCTAATTAGCCTGATCACCTCTGTCCCTTCTGCTATATGAAAAGTAAAGACATCTTAATCCTCTCTTACATTTGATCTTTCTGTGGTTTTAAGAATTGTGCATATTTTAATTATTCAGGGTGGCATTTAACGCCCCACTTCCCCACACCCATCACCACCAAGAAAAATGAAAATGGATGAAGTAAACAGGGTGAGAGAGAACTTCAGTTGCTACTGATGTTTGTTCTAATAATGTCCTCATAGATAATACAGAAACCTCAAGTCTGCAATATAAATCCACCGTGACAAAATGATGATATTTCGGTTGCTTTTATTCCCAAGATGCGCTATTGTTCTTGTTTGTTATTAAATTTATTTCCTATTCCTATTGGCCTGGTTACATACCGTCACGAGAATCCGACAGTGGCGCATCCTGGTCGACCGAGTGGGGAAGGAAAACCAAAACTTGCAACAACAACGACAGAGTAAATACAGACTTGTGACACATTGTGACAAGTTGTGACAATGTCACAGCAAAATCACATCATTGTAGCAAATGCCCAAAAAGATGGCTGAATTAAGAAAGAAAACAGTTTCTCCTTTCTCCCCTCTTTTTGGTCGAGGCAACATCCCAGTTTGGAGAGAAAGTCAAGCAATTATTGGGGATCTAGTTTAAGGAGATTGAAGAAAGACAGGGTTTAAAGGTGACATGCACTACTGTAATTTGACTAAAAGTGGAGCTATATTCATGCAGGCAATTTAGATTAAAGGAGCACTTTTTTCCCCATTTTTTTTGTTTTAAACTGTTTGTTAGCCAAACACTAAAGCTAGAAACAGTAAAAACATGGTAAAGACTAACGCTAACAGCTAATATGGACATAGTCGGAGGTTAAAACTTCCTCTTTGTGTAATTTCTATCATTTGAACATCAATTATGTTCGTTTTTGATATGGAATACATGGTTTGGTTTTTTTATTGAGATTTTTCAAGCTGAATGCTACTTTAACTGAACAATAAACATAGTCTTTCACTATGGATGAGCTCAATGCAGTTCTCAAAGCTACAAAGGCAGGCAAAGCGCCAGGTCTTGACGAAATACCGCTAGAATTCTGGAAAATTGACGAGTTCAAAGTTTTTCTCTTGACTCTGTGTAACTTCATACTAGACTCAGCCCAAAAACCAATTGAATTCACAAGGAGTGCCATAGTTCCCTTACCTAAGAAGGGTAACTTTAGCCTGACCACCAACTACAGGGGAATAAGCCTGACACCAATGGCAGCTAAGTTATACAATAAACTCATACTGAACAGATGCAGAAGCCCTGTCGAGGAAAAGCTTAGATGGAACCAAAATGGATTTAGAAAGGGTAGGAGTACTGCTGGACACATCCTAGCATTGAGGCGCATATTAGAGGAAGCAGACATTCACAATCTCCCCCTCATGGCAACCTTCGTTGACTTTCTCAAGGCATTCGACTCGATTCATAGAGGAAAAATGTTCAAAATACTCAGGGCTTATGGAATACCGGAAAAAATGGTCAGTGCCATCCAAGTTATGTACAAAAACACCGAAGCCATCATTCTCTCACCCGACGGCGACACTGATCCTTTCCAAATCAAAGCAGGAGTTCTACAGGGCAATACTCTGGCCCTGTTTTTATTCATTATCGTACTTGACTACATAATGAGGAAATCAACCATAAATGTGAGCAACTAGGCTTCACACTCAACCAAAGAAGAAGCTCAAGATATCCAAAAGTAGTCCTTTGTGATCTAGATTTTGCAAATGATATTGTCCTATGTAGCGATGACCAGCACAACGGTCAAGAGCTACTGCAAAAGGTTGAAAAGCATGCTAGAAGTGTGGGCCTTAGACTTAATGAGTCAAAAACTGAATATCTCACAGTCAACATCAAAACCCAGGACAAAATCGACATCAAAATAAGTAGTGGCACAAAACTAAATGAAGTCGACAACTACAAGTACCTTGGTTCCCTTGTGAGAGACAGTAAAAGTGAAATCAACAGAAGAATTGGCATGGCATGGTCTGCTTGTAATAAAATGGACACTGTGTGGAAATCTGGCCTCAACAGAAAGACCAAACTAGACATTTTTAAATCAACTGTACAGTCTATCATCATGTATGGCTCCGATACATGGACAGTTACGAGGGAATTGGAAGCAAAACTAGATGGGTGCTACACAAGACTTTTACGGAAATGTTTAAATGTACATTGGAGTCAACATATGACAAATACTGAACTGTATGGCAACGAACCAAAACTATCCTGTAAGATACAACAACGCCGTCTCAAACTAGCAGGGCACCCATACAGGAACACCAAGGAACCAGTCTCTCAACTTATCATGTGGACACCAAAACATGGAAGGAGAAACAGGGCAAAACATAAGCTCAGCTATATAGATGTAGTTGCTAGGGACATCGGGGTGCTTCAAACTGATCTTCCTAACTTGATGAGGGACAGAAATAAATGGGCAAATCTCAACATGATTCCGACTTCTGTCGACTAGAGAGAGAGAGAAACATAGAGTCTGGCAGGATCAGAACCGATGTTTTCAGAAAATCTGGCAAATCTAAATTAATAATCTTTTAGAATCTCCTGGGTATTAATTCTCTAAACTATAGTTTCTTTATGAAATTATCTTCTTGTATTTTTCTTCTTTCTGATGTTCAGCAAAGATACACACATTACCATAAAAACATTTTTTCATGCAAAAACAGGGTGAAAGTGAAGCTTACGAAAACAATATCACTTCAAAAATAATTTCAAACAAAACACTCAATTGAAAAGTAAACAAAAGCTGCAGGCAAGTCTTTCAAACATGTGAGTCTAGTCAAACCAATCCGAAAACAACTGCAATTTGGGGGGTGGGGATAGGTGGGGGGTAGAGGTTGGGTAGAACAGCACTGATCAACCGAGTTCACCAACAAAAGTAAAGCAAAGCATTGATTTATGACTCACATAAAAGGTGACATGATTTCTACACTTAAAACCAATCACTTTGTGTAATCATTAATGAAGAATATCAAAACAAGCCATAACTGAAAGATATTTGTTTCCGAGTAAGCTGGCTTTAGTAAGTTGAGATTGATCAATTAATTCGATCTTATCAATGGAAGTTTGTTCAACCTATTGATTTTAACATGAAGTGCAACTCCAGTGGCATGTCCAAGTACTGTACTAGCTTCAGTGTCAATTTACCCACACATTTTACAGGGTGGAGTGGGGTGGGGGGGAGGAGGGGGAGTGGCTAATATCTCAACTTTTCCCCGTAGCTCATGCACTTTCTTGTGGTACATTCACTGATATTACTTACATAGAACCTAACGGAAGGAATGTCGAGACCATCCATCATTTTCACCACACTTTAATAAGTACACATGAATCGGATCCTAACGAATGTCACACCAGGCACATTGATAAAACAAAATTGCCCCCCCTCCCTTTTATTTTCTCTCTTTCTATTACTTAGTGCTTGTTTTGGATTAATGATGAAGATTTTTACAATTTTTCTAAGCAAGGATACTTAAGTTTTTGGCAGCCCATTGGTAGGTGCGGTCAAGATAATGCTTAATCAAATAACATAAAAATAATTGTTGGGATTGGGGGATAGACCAGCCAAGCTATTACCTAACTACAGACAGAAAAAAAAAGACTTTCTATTCTTAAGTAAACTGGTACCTTGATCAAACTTTACCATATTATTAGATCTTGATCAATGTTTACAATATTACTAGAGGGTCATAGGGCTGATACAGGTGGTTTACTCTCGAACCAGTGTGAAAGCTTAAATGAAACAGGACACTGTTGTGCTGGTATAAGACGCTTTAGAACACAACAGGTGGCGAGGGTGCTTTATTCTGTCCTTGTCTACAGTAGCATACCCGTACAACTGCTGTGTAACCCTACACCAACTTATTACGGTCTTGTCCATGAAACAAAAAGCCTTATCAGCTGACATACTACCCAATTTAGTCGGTATACTTTATACTAGTATGCAAATCATAAACAATCTATAAACAGAAATAGGTGGGTGGCTCTGCTCTTCATAATCTAAAACAAGAGATATCCTTTAAGAATGTGGACTTAATAGATAAATGCAGAGAGGGTGGGGAGAAGAATGGAAGGTAGAGGGGGCCAGAGACAAGGAAGATTCCAACGCACCTGTGTTCTGCAAGCATCTCCATAAGTTATACCTGCCAGAACTTCAGAGATGGGTCCAGGGTGCGTCTTATCCCCAAAACGCTCTTGCCTAATCTGAAATTCAAAGAGTAGACAACATCCTCGTTGGTAACATTATAACACTTCTATTCATAGTCTCTCTGCCATTAAGGATGAGGAATTAAAAATTCATGCCTTTTGCCACTGCGGTCCTGGCACCAGCTGCAAGGAGCATGTGGCATGAGTGCTAAATGCCTCGTTCTGTTGGATGCAGGTGTGACCTCATCAATTTTTCATTTCTGGGTAATATGGTTACGGAAACTTCACCGGCAGACACTCTTTGGGACATCTATCAAAGATGTCAGAATGACAGAACATATAACATAGCACTAAGAAGACGCATAACATAACACAAAGAGGACATTGAATAGTGATACTAAGGAGGAGAGATTTAAGAATGTTTAAAGTTCTCACAGCAAATTTTTGAGGCTTGCTAAGGGTCTGCTGTGTGTAAAATGATCCTGGGTGGGAAGGGGTCGGGGGCGTGAGGAAATATACACCCATCCGCTTCAACCTACCATAAAAATACAAAAGTAGTAAATAGCACAACTTAAAAAACTTTCTTGGGTGAACCCTCCCTACATGTGGAAATGGCTCCCTAAATGGGTAGTCCGCTCCCTACAAGGGGAGAACCCTACCTACGTGGGGAGTCCGCTTCAACGAATCCAGGGCAACACCCACTGATACACTTTTACATTATCTTTTTTTTTTTACCACTTTTTCTATAACATACCAGATACATCATTCACTCCTCGGAACACCGAATTAGGGAAAGGAGAAAAAATGGGAAAGAAGTGAGAGGAAGGAGAAAGTGGTGACAAATAACAAAAATAAAACAATCAATCAGAAATAACAGTGTATAACGTCATCAACGTACAGTTTAAACCTTCTTCTTGTACTCCTTATGATCTTGTCCCTGTCTTGCAAACTGTTGTGGATCGGTGATAGCAACTGCATCACCACTCTTGGGGTCCTTGTCACCTACCCACTGTGAAAAATGTAACCAGAGAGAAGAGTTGTGGATGACGCATAATCACTGGGTTTCCATTTGGCCTGTTTCCTACAAGATTTCTAACCGCAGGAGCGTAGCCAGGGGGCAAAGGGGGAGACCGCCCCCCCTCGATTTTTTTTTTTTATGATATCGAAGTTTTATAGCAGCTGTTATAAGAGGTTTTAATATTTGTTCACCAATAAATTAACTGTGTCTGAATTTTCGAAAATTCCCAGACCAACATTCTTCATCATACTTCCCTCTACTCGTGCAATTTTGACCGGTCTGTTAGGGGTTGAAGGTTTTTTTTCTATATTGGTTGTCCATAGATGATATTTTGTGCAACATTATGGGCATGTTTGAGGTGAATTTGTTTATTCAAATTCTGAACAAATAATGGGCTTTAAAACCTCGAAAAGTGGGGCTGACGGATATTGTGGGCCGTTACGTAGTATTACCTACAAAAGCAGTGTTCATCTGGTTGGTCATTTTCAAGCCTGAGAAGTGCCATTTTCGGTGATCTGGGGGCTATCAAAACCAGAAATTTTCTTGTACGCTGCGTGCAACCGATGGTGGTGCTCCGCTTAGATAGTAATATACAAAATATCACAAAGCGCGAGAACAATTTGGGGGATGAAAGTTGCTACGCGCCTGCACCCAAGCAAATGTACCCCATCAATATTTGAAACAAATCACCGCCCCGGATCACATTGTCCAGAATGGTGACAATCCCGCTTCCCCCTCCCCCCCAACAACCCTTCTATCCCTGTTCTCCCTCTGAAAAGATCAAACATTCGCTAAATAAATAGCAAACAAAGGATGACTAACTTCTGATAATTCCATCTGTAGGGCATTTTAGATCTAGATTTTTTGTTTCTGGAAAGTGCTAAAATCAAAACATTTTCATCACCTTGGCAAGTGCCTGTTCGATGTCTTGAATTGTCAAAGTCCCCAAATTGCCCAAAATTAAGGATTGTGTCGGGTGATTCTGTCAAACGAATGATGTGCCTACCACCAATTACATGTCACTACTACTCAGGTGTATCTTCGTCTTGTAGCCCTCGTCTTCCCCTTTCTCTCCCCAGTTGGCGTACTTTTGAGCTACCTCCACCTTGGAGTATGTGTTTGGCGTGTTCAGCCATTTCGTCTTCTCCTCTGCCTGCCTCCTGTTCAACATCTTGATCGGTGACTCGTATCTGCTCTTCTCAAATTCGTTGTCGTAGATGTAGATGAAGTTGGTGGAGGCTGCTGGGTAGGCGACGTCGCTCTTGGGCTTCAGTTCGTGTCTCACAAACGGCTGGCCGTACACGTTGCCTGTTATGTAACCCTGTAACAATTTAAAAAGTTCCTGTGATCAAATTTTTGTGCTGGTTGCAGATCTAAGTCACTCTTACATCTAACATCAGCAGCACAACATTCCTCCATCTTTGTCTTCTTTGCTGTTTTACTTATGAAATGATTACATATCAAGTCTTCCACAAGTATCTCTTTGAAAATCTCACACATTCGCTGTCTTTGGTGCATTCAGGACGAACTAATTGGAACATTCCGTTTCTATGCCATTTCCATGAAATACTGCACAATTTTGGATGCAGGTGATCTTGAAAATATTTTCAAAATGGGTGGGGTGTGCGACAGATCACTTGTAGGGAGCTTCATGAAGTTCCCCAAACCGATAAAGTTTGGATTATGTTCAATAGCGTATGAAACCATTCTGATTATTAAGTCAAGAGCTTGCCAATACTATATATATATATATATATATATATATATATATATATATATATATATATATGACTGAACGAAGCTACCTGCTTATCCACACTGACTTCCTACAACTCACTTCTCACTGAATTATCTCACTTAATAAAGCGTATTAGCTTGGTACACATATGATCAAAAACCTCATACGTTAACTAGCGACGCCATCGGTTGGCAATTAGCATAGTAAATGCTTGCTATGTCTGCCCAGATCTTTAAATGCAAATAAGGCTAGTTGGTCTGCTGCACAGACATTGCAGGCCAAGTGAGTTGGAATTTTTGCATTTTGAAATCTTACCATATTGTCCAAATATCTCATCATGGCTTCGAACTCCAGTTCACCGACCTTCAGTTTGTGTCCTGTCTCACTGACCCCACCTGCGTCCTTGGCAGTCCCTTCGCCGACCTTGTCTCTGACTTCATCCGGTAGGTGGATGACATTATCCAGGCCTACGGCATGTATCTGTCATGAATAATTAGCATACGGTAAAGCGTTTGAATGCAGTTTGTTGTTACATTATCAAACACAAGTCTTACGAGCGACTCTTTAATCTCTCTTATTCCTCCTTTGTCGTTTCTTGTCGCTGACTTTGCTCTGCTGGTCCTAACACTACTAAGGAGATTCTTATATTTGTCATCTTGTATATGCCATCCGAGGAATACTCAACAATTTCATGTAAGAGGACGACAACATCGTACATGATTTGCCGAAGAAACCATCCGTTTGGCGTTCATGCTTCAAAAATACAAGACCCACTAAAGAGTCGTTTTTAGCTTGAATCCGGTTTGAACTTTCGTCCTTTTGATAAAACCTTTGAATCCTTCTCAATTGAAGCATTTTGTCTTCCATCTCTCTGTCAAGGGACAAAAGAGCTAAATACTGCCATTACAGAACAAACACAGAAATGCACTTCTCCTTCAACAGGCAAATATTTGAGCAACTGTCTGTCTGGGCAATAATACTTCATTTGTTCCTATCCAACAAAAAAAAATTTGTCTGTCAACAAAACTGGACCAAACTTGGCTATTTGATAATTTGCTCTTTAATGAACAAAATGATGTCAACTTTTCTATGGTGGATATAACCAATGCCTGGATTCTGCAAGGCACCTTGATAGCAAATAGGCAAAAGCATTATGTACAATATGTATGAGGTACAATAGAAGCATTGTAACACTATCAGGAAAATGGAATTTTGTGTTTATAAGCCTCTTCTCCAAACGATTTGATACAGAATCATGTGGACACCTGCGGGCGCAAGCTGAGCTCATCAAACTTACAAAGACCCTCAGGAGCATCCCAGCTTTCCTTTCATGATGTTAGTGTCATCACATTAGTATTTATAATACGCTTTCTGGCCAAGTTGAAGTGCACAGGTGCGGCAGTATTTGAATATACCGCGGAGGATTGAAAACTGAAGCCTTTCCAAAATCTCATCGATCATATTCATAGACTTACTGTTTTAGTATTCTGTGCTTAATACTCCCTTTTGAATAGATATTTATTCCTCTTGAATGTTATTCAACTTTTATTAGCAGATTGAATTTGAGTTAGCAGAAATAAATGTTTCAGTTTTTGAGTCGGACTAAATTTATTCCAGTCCTTGCAGCCCGACTGAACTTTATTAACATTAGGCTGAAACTTGGAAGAAAATAAATTTTATCCCACAGCGATAGGCCTAGGCCTAAATATCCAATAATGAATGTTCAGAACTTGCTGCAGTTATCCAAGAATATGGAAAATATTGTTGACCCATCGAAGAAGACCAAGCCTCAAAAATGTGTTATTTATTGGATGAAAGATCAACAAGTTAGTACAGAGTCGGTGATGGACAAAGAAAATGCAACTGAAAATGCAGTCTGCTTGATAAAGTGGAGAGGAAAGGGGCCGTATTCTAGAAAAATCATCAAAATAAGTGGTATGTTGACCTTTTTTCTGTTTCATTTCTATGTGTAATCATTTGAAACTTTCTGACATTGGCACAATAACCAAGTTCAGCTTCTAATTTTCTCCTGTCTTGTGCCACGATAAACAGCATATTTGCAGTTAATAAAATTAATAATCAAATTAAAATAAGACAAGGCTACATGTGTAGTATATTTCTTGTTTAGGCCTAAACTTATAGGGTTACTACAGTTAAGCTTTTTCTTATGGGTGCATGGGGCAATGCCTATGTTTGGTAATTATTTGGACATTCAGTACTTGGATTTTCCTAGTTTTACCTAGTCAAACTTCACGTTCAAATCTGACGTTTCTCTACCGTACTACAGAGATTTTACTTACCATTGAAATAGCGTTTTAAATATGCAAAACATTTAAGTGTTGGGCATGCAGGGTTTAATGTGATAACATTTCTGTTTTTCATATGTGGTTATATGCAAGGAGCCAAATTTTTCATCATTTTAATAATTATTACAGGGGGGGGGAGGGCTAGTAAGGTTATATATAAACTTTGTGACATGTTGTAAGACATGTGTAAACATGCTTGCTTGCAAAAAAAGTGGGGTCTAAAGCCACCCATCTCTCCCCCGCGTTGCGACGTCCCTGTATTATGCACTGAATATTATATATTATATTTTCCGTTTCTGGTGGGTGGTTATTGTGCCAATGTATATTTGTGCCCTATCATTATTAATTATTTCTATTTGTTTTATGTTCAGAGTACATTCACAGTATGTGTGGCAGAAACCAGAGGACAGAGCCACAGCCACAAGAGATGAACAAACGGTTTGCATACAAGTGCACGAATGCTCCAAGATACATGAAATTGAAGAAGCTGTATTTTATTTTTGTTTTGTTTTGTTTTGTAATTTTATAGTTGTTGAATAAAAAAGGAGACTTCAGAATTCTGGCTATTCTCATTATTTGTTTGGAGAGTTTTAATCAATAACTAGGACAACAAGCTGGCCAAATTCCTAACTCTCCTTACTTGGAACTGATTAGCATACAAGTATTCAATAAGTATTCGAGTAAGTATTCAGAAACCTGTTAAGCCTTCATAAAATAACTAATTAGCATACAAGTATTTGAATACTAGCGAATAAGTATTCGAGTAACTATAAGTATTCAACAGAGCCGAATTATTTAAATTAGCAAATACTTATATGTAAATGAGCTAAGTATTCAGATAGCTATTCCAAATCTACTCGAATACCTATTCGAATACCTATTTGAACACCTAACAGGTATTCGAATACTTCACTCATTTACATATTTTGGCTCTGACGAAGGCTTATAGTTATTCGTATTAGTATTGGAATACTTATTTTGTACTGTGTGTTACTGTATATGGTAAATTTTCTGAATACTTAGGAAATCTTTGAATACTTTTTGAATACTTATCGACTATATTCGTGTTAGGTAAGGGTAACTTTATTAGAAAGCAGATAATCCGCTTTGAAACGACCATTGTTTGTTACCCAGACTCGACAAAAAAAACCACACACACACACCGATTGATAAAATTGTAGGTTGACAAAACCCAGACAACCAACTCTTGATGCTGCAGGGAGAAGAGAGGACCAAGTACTCCCATTCCTGCCCATCAACACCCCCCACTTCCCCCACCACTTGAAATCCTAACCCACTAGTAAAGAGGGTTGCTGAACCTTCAAGACATACATATAGAAAACTCAATTATGACTTTCATGAATGATCTCTAAGGGAAATTTTTCCCACAGTTTCAACTGGTAGCTTTTCTAAGGATTTAAATTAGCCAAAAGACCCTGGTTTCCAAGGTCAATAATGAAACACATCTCCCAGGTGGGTAACCTTGCCCTTGGGGTCAGACATCAAAAAGAATATTATGGGAACTTTATCGCTGAATGTCAACATTATAGTGCACATACATGTTAGAAAGCAAACATCCCCTACTATGCCTTAATCCAAATCCATAAATCCGATTTGGAGTCGGCAAGTCGCATCAAGACTAGCAATTATTCCAGTCAAACATACTTTTCCAACCGCTGTTATTTTCTTTTCATTTCATGGAGCAGGCTTTGCTATTGCGGGTGGCTTTCTGCTGTTACTCAGAGCCTAGTTTGACTCAGGAAATAGCAAACAAAAGTTTGTACAGAAGCGGAATCTTCGGGGGTGGAGAGAGTTGAGGAGAGTGTAATGACTACATATTGATACAGAAGTAGACTATGCTAATGGCAAAATCAAGTTCCGTGTAGGCTAGGAGATCATTCAATCATTCCCAAGACAATAAAAATTCCAAATTGATTATACTGTTTGGAAACAGTTTGAAAATTTCAGATAACTTTTCTCAGAGGAGAGGGTCATAACAAAGAATTAACTCAATCCATACCATTTACTTTGTGTTTCGAGTTGACTAATCTTGTCCATTTTCAACCCTAACCCCCTCCCCCTCCTTACCCCATTCCTGGCTCTTTAAAAAACAGCTTAAAAAAGGAATACTATGTAACTTTCACAGGTCTCCAAAATATTCTGAAATGGAGGAGAATGAACAAACTGTAACATAACCAGAAAACATTTGGCCTCACACTGCTAAGTTTTACAAGCAATCCGACCACGTTGGACCAAGTCCAGCTAATTCTTTACCTGTATCTCACATGCTGCTACACAGTTGAGGGCTAGGAAGTACGCCTCCTCTATGGACCCACCACAGCAGACGATACATGGTTACGCAAGAATAGGATCTTGTTTTTGGGTCCAGGGGCCCTGATGATTTGATCCTTCTGTTCCTCCTCGACCACGATCTCTGTGTAGTCATAGTATAGAGATCTCACCACAAATCAAGGCATCTTGACTGATCAGCAATAGGCCACACTTCATAGTTGAGACCTGTCAAGATTCAAAGCCAAAAATTCAAAATCCTCCATATTCTATGACATCTTTGCTTTTAATGATTTGCTTTCGTCAACAACTTGCAGGAAGGGTAATGCTAGGCAAACATATTGAATATTCAAAGAACATTTAAAATCCTCCATAATCTATGACATCATTGCTTTTAAGGTAGTTTTTTTTTCTTTTTTTTCTTTTCTTTTATGTGGTCAGCAAATTTATAAAGTCAACCAGGTATTAATCAAAACAAATCGAAATGTGACAAGTCAAGCTAAAGATCTTAAAAAAAAGTGATCAAAATCCAAGTAAAGAAAAAAGGAACCTGCTCTAAGAATCATGAAAGTAATTATAAAGGTGGATACTCACAGCAGCGGCTGCCGAAGTGTGCACATGTTAAATGCATTTAGTACCTGGTCTGGATTTATTATTATTATTACTATTGCTTTGGCAGACTTTTAACTTTGAACACTATCAATATGTAGCAACTGCTTTGAAGTTGATGAGAAAAACATCTTTTGGCCGAGAAGCATCCAACATTGGGGTTATTCCACTCATCTCCAGAAGTTATCTGTTGATCCAAAAAAAATCCCTTAGTTCATTGTTGCCTTTAAATAAAACAGTGAGTGATTTAATTATTTAGATTACACAAAAGAAGGCAAAACTACATCAAGAAAAGAATGCAAGACAATTGATCAAGTTAGCCATTAGCTAGCATTTGAAAGCAGTAGAGAAGACCAGCATATGCAGAGAAGTCTCCTTGATAATTGAAACAAACACTGTTGTTTTATAACTCTATAAACACTACCTGGCAATTGATTGGACATTGTTTATATGTAAAGGATTGGGTGGTTAGAGAAGTCTGGTTGCGACATCCAAGGGGAAGGGGGGGTGGGTGGGGGGGGAGATATAGTATGGCAAGGGAAGGCAGAACTCAGTTTTTCTCTTTAAGCGCTGGTATTTTGTTCCCCACTAGCAAGCTCTACATCAAAAAATAGGAGGAAAAGGAAAACAAATGTGTAATAAACAATGCTTGATAAAATCATAAACTAGCTTTTAAATGTTGGAACACTCCTTTAATGCTCAGAAAATATTAAAGAGTGAATGGCTCCTTTAATATTAAGGAGTAGAAGGCTCTTTTAAATGCTTATGCCATGCAACCCACAATGCATCTCATGTCAAAAATTAACCTTCTATTCTAAAAATCATGGCTATAACCGACATATGATAAAAAAAAATAAGATATAAAATCTTAAATTTGTCCAAAATCCATAACCATCTAAAAAAATATTTGCTTTGTCAATAGATGATAGCTGAAGTGAATCAATACAGCTTATTTATTACAACTCTAAGTGTACATATGACCAACTAATCCCAATGCCATGGAATACTATTATGTACCAACGCCAACAACAATATGTACACAACAGTTACCTTTATCGAACACACGGACACGGCCATCTTATACTACAAAAACTTGTGATAAAACTGAGGGTGCTACTGGCAAATACTGCAGAATATGTACAACCTATCTAGCCTTATGCTGTCTACCAACAGAAATCACCTACAATATAAAATGAAATGCAAGCAAATATGAATATTTGTAATGTCTTCGTTCACATACTGAAATAATGATTCCATCTAGTACAGTAGTAGCAGGCATATCACATAATATAACACATGCTTGGACCTAAGATGTTTAAAAAGTAAGGAACAAACTTACCTGATTGTACCTGGTCTCCATAGCTGCCCTCAGCATACACTGCAAACGTACATTTTCTGCAACAGCTAACTTCACGTCAAACTACAAAAAACGCATCATATCAGTCAAAATCTTAGAAAAGTTACAAATGAAACATGTTATTACCTCATAGAGCTTTTGATGATAAACTGACGCAGGGAAAGTTAATTAAAAATAACTGATATTTTTGGATATATACATAAATCTTAGATTTCGTGTATAAACCACGTTGTCAATGGTCCTGACCACAAACTTTTTCAGGTTCCTTACCCGCAACTTCCTGGAGTTTTGAAGGCTGAAATTGCAAATAAACTAGTGCATATCCCTACACCAGTTTGAAGGGTCACATTGCAAATAAATTAATGCATATCCCTACACCAGTTTGAAGGGTCACATTGCAAATAAATTAATGCATATCCCTACACTAGTTTGGAGGGCTGAAATTGCAAATAAACTATTGCATATCCCTACACTAGTTTGGAGGGCTGAAATTGCAAATAAACTATTGCATATCCCTACACTAGTTTGGAGGGCTGAAATTGCAATTAACTAGTGCATATCTCTACATATAAATAGACCTATCAAAAAGCCCAATCCTTGAGATCAATTTTAAGTTGGTCTGACTTCATGAAGTCAAAAAATTGGATAACCAACCGTTATTGGATAACCAACCGTCAACCTGTTAACACTGTTCCTTGAGGAGCTCTTATATTTTCTACTTTCCAATGATCTCCGAGGTTAAACAGAGTGTGGTTTTCACTACATCATTGCAAATTGTATTATTTGAGACACTAATTGAGACAATATTTAGCAGAAAATTTTATTTTATTCCAATTTTGGAATACTTTTTTCGCTGGAGATCTCGGCAATGACGTCTTGCGACGTTCATTAGCCTACAAGATTGTTAGTACGGATTCTGCGACAGTGGAGAAATTAAAGGAGTGTAGCATCAGAGTTGCTGACAGTTCATATAAAGATACTGAGATTTTGTATGCTATCATGAATGATGTTGGTAGAGATGGAATTGCAAGTTGTGTGAAATCTTTGGGATGCTCGATTATCACATTAAAAGCAAAGGAACAAGCTGATCTTATTTTGGACAGTGGACTCCTCGTGAATGGGAATCAGTTTCTACTGGTGTCAACAGAACGTTCCTAACTGTTAGTGTTTTTGGAGTACCTTCATTCATACAGGACAAAGATCTAACAGGAAAACTTTGTGAGTATGGGTGTAAAATAAGAGGCGAAAGGAAACGAAAGACCTTCCCCAGATTCCCAAATATCGAGAACGGAATACGATATGTACAGTTAGAACTACCTGAAGAACACAAGAGCTTGCCTTACGCAATTAGAATTAACAGGATTAATATGAACTTAAAGCACAATGGTCAAACTAAAGTATGCAATCTATGTTTGGAAAGCGATCACATCAGGAGAAACTGTCCTAACTACAAATGTAAAGTTTGCGATGTCCAAGGGCACCGGGAAGCTAATTGCCCCAAGGTCAGATGCTTTAAATGCCAAGAACTTGGACATAAAAGCTTTAATTGTCCTGAGAGGTTTGAAGAGTATCGCCATGACAACACAAACGCTGGCTCGACCCTAGATACACATGAAAACGAAACACAATATCAGTCTGAGGGATTAGTCACTGGGTCAGTTGAACAGGACGATCACGCTATTCAAGAAGCTAACGAGGTCAGGGCACAGAAATCCGAACAAAACACAGATTCAACAGCAAAGAAGAACAATAACGAGAACTCCAGACACCCGAGTAATCCTAACCAGGAGTCAAAGAAAACCCACCAACAACAGCGAACTGAACAAAAGAAGACATTGCCAACACAAAAAGTAGTAGAACAACGGAGAACACAACCGGAGACTGGATCTCAGCGGATGGAGGGGGCAAGCACAAAAAGGGGAAACATCCAACCCCACAAAAGGCAAATATCCCTAGACGAAGACAGCTTTCAAACTATCAGACTAAAGAAGAAAACATTTATTCCTAAGCTCAGCAGAGCGAGAAATGTCAGAACAAAGGATTCTTCAGCAGAACCTATGCAAAGATGATGGCGTTCATGTTATACATTTATTTATTTATAGCGATGCAAGCTGCAAAATACCTTGAAACAGGGGAGGAAGCTATCGCATGCAATTACTACGATATTGTCTCATACAACAAGATGTCTAGCGAACACATATTGTCTTTATTCCACCATAATAGTCGAAGCCTTAACAAAAACTTAGATGACATAACTACGTTTACGTCTCTATTGAAGGAGGATTTCTCTGTCATTGGATTTATCGAAACCTGGCTTACTGCAGATATATCCCCCCTAATCCATATCAATAACTATACGCTTGTTGAAAGGCATCGTCCCGAAAGGAGAGGTGGCGGTGTTTGTTTATTTGATAACAACGATTTAAATGTCAAACTCAGAAACGATATAAGCATTTTCAATGATTCTGTCAATGTTCATAGAGGTTGACATAACATCAGCAATGAAAAATTATACCATAGGCGTAATTTATAGGCCTCCAAAAAGTTCACTGCATATTTTTCTGACACACGTAAACAAAATTTTAACCCAACTCCCAAATGAACGACATAAGTACATTATGGGTGATTATAATATTGATCTTGCTGACAATATTAAATCTGCTGACTTTTTAAACTTACTATATGCCAGTGGATTTTTTCCTACTATTACCAAACCTACCCGTGTGGGTTGCACTTCTGCAACTCTTTTAGATAATGTTATAACCAATGATGACTGCAAACTAATAACTGGTATCTTTGTAACCGATCTCAGTGACCATTATCCATTATTTCTCCAAACTGCCATACACAAAAGTAGGCAAAGGGGCCCTATGTATGTGAGGAACTACTGCAAAACAAATGTACAGAATTTCTTCTCCACAATCCGAGATGCTTCGTGGGAAAATGTTTCATCCCAAACTGATGCAAACATTGCCTATTCTATGTTTTATAACAATTTCAATGCCATATATAATCAATGCTTTCCTGAGCAATGCGTCACCAAATCTAAGAGACGTCGAAAGAGACACCTGTGGATTACTGCAGGTATTCTAGTTTCTATCAAAAGAAAAGATAAGCTATTTAAAAGACATATTAAGAACCCGTCTGGTGTAAATAAAACTATTTATTCTCAATATCGCAATAAGCTCAATCATGTTATCAAATTTTCTAGAAAATTATATTTCAACAATAAATTTGATAATGCAAGGAGTAACCCAAAAGGCACATGGGATACCATGAACCAACTACTCCATAAAGGTCGTAAACAATCATCGTATCCCTCTTTTTCAAGGATGGTGACAAAGAGATTAACACCGACTAACCGATTAACATTGCTAATAAATTTAATGACTTTTTCGTCAATCTGGGGCCATCACTGGCAAGTAAAATCAACCACAAACGTAAATCACAGGAAGCTGTGAACACTGATGTTAACACTCATTCCATGTTTTCTCATCCTGTCAGTGAGGAGGAGTTGTTAAAAACAGCAGCCTCTTGCATGAAACCCGATAAAGCAGCTGGATACGATGATTTTAAGCCTGGTATTGTAAGACAGGTTATCCTATTTATTACCAAACCATTAACCCACATTTGTAATTTGTCGTTCAATACCAGTATTTTTCCTGATATGCTAAAAATTGCCAAGGTCATCCCTGTCTTTAAGAAAGGGGATTCAGAAAACTTTGAAAATTATCCACCTATATCACTCTTATCATGTTTTTCCAAAATAGTTGAAAGGCTTATGTATAATCGTATTTTTAACTTTATTTCAAAATATATACATTTTATGCCAGGAACAGTATGGATTCCGTCCTGAACACTCCACTGAGCTAGCATTAGCTGATGCCATTGACAATTTGTATAGTAATCTTGACAAGAATAGTACCTGTGTCGGGGTTTTTCTGGACCTCTCAAAGGCCTTTGACACAATAGACCACACAATTCTGCTTAATAAATTACATCGTTACGGCATAAGAGGAACCCCTCTTAATTGGATCGACAGTTACTTAGCAAACCGCTACCAATATACATCCTACAAAAATGCTCATTCCCAACCGGAGAGAATTCAATGTGGTATGCCACAAGGCTCTATACTTGGTCCATTGCTTTTTATCCTATATGTTAATGACATTACCAATGTTTCTGATAAAGTTAAAGTTGTTTTGTTTGCTGACGACACAAATATTTTCTTCGTATCACAATCGAGAACTTTATTTCATATTGAAGTATCGACTGAATTAGACAAGTTCAGCGACTGGTTCGCTGGCAACAAATTATCATTGAATATTGATAAAACAAACTATATAGTTTTTAATACTTCTAAAAATTTTACATGGAATGCTGATATTACTATGGGTAGTAAATGACTACAACAAGTCAATAGTACTAGATTTTTAGGCGTACTGTATATATAGATCATTAACTTAAATGGTGTGACCACATTACAACTGTCTGTAAAAAAGTTGCAAAAAACACCGGTGTTTTAGCTAAGCCTAAGCATTATCTGCCACAACACATATTAAAGATTCTCGATCAGACATTAGTCCAGCCACATATTACGTATTGTTGTAACATATGGTCTGGTACTAGATATACCAATCTGAATCCCATTTGTATTACACAGAAGAGAGCAGTCCGCCAACTCACACATGTATGCCAAACCACGGGACCACACAAATCCTCTTTTTAAGTGTTATAGTTGTTAAAAGCTGATGACATTATTAGGGTTAACCTTGCTACATTTGCTTATAAGGCATGGAATGGACTGTTACCAAATGCTTTTAATGACTACTTAATATGTAACAGTGATATTCATCATTACAATACCAGATCTTCAGGCAATGCACATTATAACAGGTATAATTCTACAATGGGGATGTTATCACTAAGGGCACGTACAATCAAAACATGGAATTCTCTATCAGACAATATTACAAATAAACCTTCTGCAAAATCATTCAGAAGAAACTTTATTCAAGAAATGATTGCATCTTATTAATTGAACATGTTCATTTTTTCTTATATATTTTGTTTTCTTTTTCCTTTTCTTTACAGGGAGTCCTCTACTTTGTTAAGCCATCTGAAGTTTTTTTAGAGGACTTCCTATCACACTGAATATATTCACGTGATAAACAAATCAAATCAAATTTGTGAATAGGACTGCATAATGCAATTTTAGTCAAGTATGTTAATTATTTAATCATTTCTATTTTCCTCAAGATGAGCTTCATTCTCAAAAGTTATACCTGTACTTACATTTTATGCCTTTGTTTGCTAGCTGGGTCATCTACTTGGTTATTTTTCAGTGGAACAGGCGTCACTTAACTGTTTCTTCTCCTCTTTACTGCTTGCATGTGTTCCTCTCATTCCTAAATTTGTCCATCAACTCCATGCTCCAGTAATCCTGTTTCAAAAGGAATTATAAATAATATCGAATGCTCTATGTTCACATACTGGGTAATCACCAATCACAATAAATCCCATTCCAACCCCATAGCTTCACGCACACACATCTAATCAAATACACACACATGCTGTTTGAAAGCCGTTATTTCCTATTCACAGTTGGTTTGGTCTAGTCCAAACATACTCTGAAACTCTCTACAAAGACAACGATGCACAGAGCTGACCCTGTCAACCTAGGATAAGGAATTATATTTTACCAGCCCAGACACAATAGCATGTACATATAAACATTACTTACTACAGGATGAGCGCCAGGTATGGATGCCTTTCCCAGGAACGGGTAGCCCCCGCTGCCTCTGAGTAGTGGGCAGTTCAAGTGCAGCTCGTAGATTGCTCAACAGCATGTCTCTTCCCAGTCCTGTGGTCAGTACACTACAACCAGCTTGTACCAACATGTAATGAAAGAAATTAATCAAAAATAATATGGCACAAAAGAGGGTTCTAATTAAGAAGACACTGCAACTGCATGGCCTCTCCAAAGACTTTCCAATTCAGGCAGAATATGATCATCAATATCACAACCCTCTACGTATAATGCAAGAAGTAAGACTCCATTTGCTCCTGCAAGCCAATGCAGAGATGTAATAGTTGCGAATGTCACCATGGATACATTTGTTATTGGTTACCATCATAGTAACAAGTTGTGCTTAATGGGTGAAATGCAAAGAAGAGGGATCACAAGGTACAAAGTCCAGACAATGAGGGCTGTTCAGCAAAGATGCCCTATTTCGGAGATGAACAAAATGGTGGAAAGATTTGTGAATCCAAATTACTTACAGGTAAGAATCCACTAATGGTCAAGTGTCTCACAACTGATGCTGATGGCAAGGCATGTAAAAGGTTCAGTAGTACAATGGCTGTAACTACTCATTCTGAAAGTGAACTTAACCTGTTAGATCAAGTTCACCTACTCAAGTCACTCCGCAGAGCACTGACTATATTAAAGCAGTATTCTCCTCTGATATGTTCCTGCAAAAACTGTGACTAAGAAGCGCTTGACAATCTTATAAATACCTGGGAGAAACCATCACTGATAAATTAGAGTAGGATGAACATGTAAAACGTATTCTAGCAAAAACTAATCAGCGTATGTTCCTATTACAGAAGCTTAATTTATTCGGACTAGACCAACTCTTATTTCTCTGTTCTATATTAAAATCAGCAATCAAGACCACCATTACATTCTGTTTAGCAGCGTGGGGTGAAAATACTACTGCTAGAGACATGACCAAGTTAAGTAGACTAGTTTCTAAAGCAAGGAAAATATGTCGGTCACATGACCTCAGTTCAGTAGATGAGTAGCTTGTCAGAGTATCACAGAGTAATATGAAGTCAATCATGTCATCCCAACATCCTCTGGGGCATCGGGTAGATTACAGCAATCAAACAGGCAGACTAATTGTCATGAGATGCTGAACCTAGAGATACAGGCGTTCTTTCTTGCAAAGGGCTATTCTCAATCTTGCCAATGAATTATGTAGGAAATAGGCCAAA
The DNA here is from genome assembly GCF_037975245.1 of Apostichopus japonicus. Classification (NCBI taxonomy): domain Eukaryota; kingdom Metazoa; phylum Echinodermata; class Holothuroidea; order Aspidochirotida; family Stichopodidae; genus Apostichopus; species Apostichopus japonicus. The sequence continues at coordinate 15,558,625 of NC_092572.1, forward strand.
TATATGTGTCAGAACATGGACATAGTAGTCTTAATTTTTCGTTTTAGGAATCAGATTTTTATGTATTTTCGAAGTATTTATGATTGATTTATTGTCTGTTTTACTGAGATGGACTGAATGCCAATTTTTATGGTCAATAAATTTCTTATATCTGAAATATCAAAAGCGCTTTATCAACATGTTTAGAATGCCTTGCAAAGTACTACAGTGGAAATCATTTATATTGCCAAAAGCATTCATTTGTATGCAAGAGGGGCAGGAAGTACACATTTCCATGTATGCCAAATGCGCAAAGGGTTCTCTGCTAATATCCCACACTGACAGCAGGAAGCTAAACAAAATATCTGAGACACCCACCTGCAGCAAATGATTATGGTCCACTCGTTTTGAGACTTCCACTCAAAAGCAGATGTCATTAATAAGGCTTTCACTGTGACCAATCCAAAACATAGTACCACACTTTCGTGCATTGGTCAGTACAGGGACTACAGTTCCATACACATAACATATACTGTAATGTGCCTGAAGAGACCATAGCCAGGAAGATGGAAGCTGCAGTATTAAAGGTGAGCTCAAATAGTCCATGTATCCAGACTCTGAAATAGATGCAAAGAAAACAGCAATGTGATGAATTACGTAAGAGAGGCAGAGCATACAGATGGAGGAGAGCACAACTCAGAGAGAGAAAGTACAAGCTACATGGTAGAACTAAAAACATAAACCAGTCCAGTATCTATAAGAAAGATCAACTGATTCATGACCAGTTACTCTAGGATGAAAAACTACACTGATGATGAAGATGACAATATTTATCAGTGATGCCAGTAATTTGTAAACTGAGTCTATCCACACTCACTGTTATGAGTTAAAACAGTATCACTCAGTCAGGGAAGTAGGCAATCAAGCTGATGACCATAAACTTGGCAAGTGCCATCAAACTTTCAAGGCTCTCTGCTGTGTTTCACTGCAAGACACTGTTGAGAGATGTGACACCTCTCTCTACATGTAGGCTGTTGTGGCATATGTATGAGATGTCAAATGGTTTGGTCCTTAAGATTTCTTTACTTTGCACAATACTTTGAAGAGCATATATGTCAGAATGTGGAGCCTGCTGCCTCTTCTCTTAGCTGCCAGGTTAGCATTGTGAAAATAATGCCATATGCTGGTGCCCCTGGCTTACTGATGGTGTAGGCACCTGTCCACATTCTGCATCCCTCTGTGTAACTTGCTGGGGCTGATGTATGTTTTGTCAACTTTTCATTTATGTCATCAGCCCATGCCATCCAATCTTGGTCTGACATTGTAAAGGTGTGAGCTTTCCAGTTCCATATGTCTAAATGTATATAGGCCTAAGCTTATTCTGAATGCAGCTTGGGGCTCAGTTCAGCTGATTCTTACACCACATTGAGTAGTAATATATGCTTTTAAACTTCTGTTGCTTTTGCTCTGCTACACTGCACAGAAGTAGGCTACTCACCAGATCTACAACTTCCCTATCAAATAAGCTACATGTACTACTTAGTGAGTGTAAGTCTGTGATGGTATAAGCTCTGAGGTGATGGGTATTACTTTCACTTTTCCCCTTTGAGGTAGCTGAGAGGTTTTTCACACCTACCCATGCAATCATCCCATATTTTATCATAAAGTTGAAATTTGATTTCTTCTTGAATATGAAACTTTTTCCTTATTTTAAGTTGCTAACTCTTCAAACTCAACAACTTGTTTCTGTTCTTTTATGGTGAGATCATAGATGTGAGGAGTTCATAAATACTGATTTAGTTTCAGAACCAATTCTACATGTTAATCTTCTTACAACTGTTTAGTCAACATCTATGAGAAAAGGTTTCCTCATGTAAGTGAATGAGGTGTCAATGTTCCAAAAGTTTATTGAACCTTTCTGTCCAGCACGTTTTTGGCATTTATATGTAAAATTCCACCTGTTTTCTGCCATACTTCCTCTGTGGGAAATGGTGTAGTGCAACCCTGCATTTCTGTACTGCAAAGAAAGAAAAAATAGGTAACTAAAATCCTGGTTATCAGTACTGAAGGGCTCATTTATTAAAATTACAATTCATTATTCTTAATCGTAGTTAACCATAAACATAGATTGAAAAACAGATCTTGTCTCTTACTATTTTTATAACCAGAACTGCATGTGGATTCCTAACATAGTTAACAATCAGCTATCTGCAGTATTCTGTTCGTAAAGTATTTGTGTAATGCGGCTGAGCAAGAGTCTTTCCAGTAAAGCTGTTGGAAAAGGGAAGACCACTAATGGAGTAAATGAAAACAATTAAATGATACCTTAAATAACTGTTGACCAGCTGATAAACATATTTATATTTTATATATTTTATGTATCTGTGGGTGGGAAAGCAATTATTTACTCTGTCACTGTGAATTTCCCTCATGCAGCGGCATTGCTGGCACGACTCTTGCTCAATCGTGTTCGTGTTACATTTGCAAAGAAAAAGTTAAGCTTACCTTCTAAAAGGTTAAGTTAACCTTAAAAGTGCTAGTTCAAAAAGGTTAAGAAGGTTGGCTTCTGCAATTGCGTAGGCCTACAGCACACATACTTTATGCTTGACCTTATTAGTTTAGATTAGTTTAGTAAAGAAAAAGGATCAGGAGGGACACTCAAGTCCCCATCAAAGACCCTATAGGAGATGGAAGAAAACTGATGACACAAACGATCAGACCCGATTACCATGCTTAAAGTGCTTGTCCAAAGCATTCTTAAACCCATTCACACTACAGTACTTGCGAGTACAATTTTCTCAGGCAAACCATTCCACTCATTCACGACCCTATTAGAAAAAAATTTATGCCAAATATTAATGCTACTTTGTGACTTGTGGAGTTTAAGACAATGACATCTGGTACAACCACTATCAGCAAACATGAAAAAGTCAGTGACTATCAAGATACTTAATAAAGATATCACTTTTATGAAACCTACGTTTGAGTTGAATCTTGGTCACTGCATAATCTAGATCTATGGGAAGACTGTCCATGAACTTGTGTTTGAGTTACTTTATTTCTCTGAAATTTAGTGACTCTCGCCCTGACTCGTTGCATAACTGGTAATAGTTCCTGAAAACTCAACATGAATTGAATATGAACCACTGAATCAAGAACTACTGGAGACTAATAATTCTTCACATCCTTGGCTAGATGAAGTAATGGTTTCTAATACAAACGATGTACTTTATCAATCCCGTTCTTGAACCATTGGCCAGAAAATTGTGTCCTTTCTGGAGAGAAGTATTGAAGGAGAACCGGACTGATGGTGTGCTATTTATAATAATCCCTCTGCCTAATACAAATACCAAAGTATTTAATTAAAAAATAGTGAATTGCACATAAAGCTCCTAAGGCGACATCTTTGCTCTAGGTAAATTTAACTCTTTTCACAACACTTAGGACGAAATAGCATAAACTCACCACTTAGGGCAACAATGGTGATTTAGTGTAATTTCGTCGCACTGGACGATTAAATACAATTAACTAGTTAATTAATTTCACATATACATGTCACCCTATGTGAAATTAACTCTTTCCACAACACTTAATAAATTAATAAATTGTGAAAGACATAACACCAGAGATCTACAGTCAATATGAAAAGATGCCTGTATACAGTATTTAGAACTGCTCAATGGGATCATTTCAACTCGAGCTGGATTCTAAACCTGAAAATTTCCAACGTATGAATTCTGGCCATTAACTTACATCACTAATAGTTTCAGAATTTGACTTCTGTTCATTTGTCAGTTTATTGAGTCGTAATGACAGGCTCTTAGCATTACACTCATAAACACACATACTGCTACTTCACAAAAATGCATTGTGTTACATATTGAAACAATTTTACATAACACAAAACAGCATGGAATGAAAACAATATGACAAAAACAGGGAGTTTGCAGGAACTCACCAGGACTCACAAAAGCCTTCAAGATCTTTGCAATCTAGACACACCTCAAGGTGCCCCTGCATACTCAAGCATGACATATAGCCCTTGTTACTAGGATATATTGGAATTACTGGATATGAGTTTGCCCGACAGTGCCAAGTCTCATTGCAGGAAGTGCACTTCATCTCATTTTTTGTATGTAAGAAGAAGTACCTGGAAAGGAAAAAAAGTTACTCATTACAACAATGTTGCATTTCTATTGCAATTTCCATTTGTTCCTTTACCCTCTGGATTATCAGGTATAAATGAAAACTTTCATTCAGCTTTCACTTAAAATTATCAGAATTACTATTAAGAGCAACAAACTTATAAATCAGATACAGACTATCATCTAAACCCAGCCTTACAAAATGTGCATCCTCATTGTATTGATGCAAGTTTATCAGTCAGATCTAACTGGTGCCATGATACCTCTTTTAAAAATGACTAATTCCCTGCAAACCTAAGCAAATTCCCAATCAGTTTCAATGTTAAAGGTAGTCTGTATATGCCCCAAATTATAGGATGCTATAATTGCTAGAAGTTTTTAACAAGTTACTTTCATGTAGGCCCTTAGTCCAAATCCAGACATTCTTTATGAACACACAAGATGACTGAATGTCCCCGTGAGGTAAATTTCCTCAAAAGTTGTAATAGAAACAGTTTATAGAATTTTGACCAAAGGTGACCAAATTTGAATATTTGGGCCAACATGGCATAAATTTAAATAATACATTGAAAAGTTCACTTATTTTTTGGGGGGTTGCTTTGATGCTTTTCACAGAACGATCTATATCTCTTACTCATCTAAAAGTTGCACTGGCTTTGGTTACAGGAAGTGCATGATGATGATGTAAACTACACCAAGGAATTCTAATGCATCCTCCTGTGCAGTTGAATCAAACTCTGGAAGAATCTGTTTCAACCTTGCGAGACAGGAGGCCCATGAAGTTCAGGTTGAAATTGCATGGAAGAGAGCTTTGATTACTTCCATTAATTCAGAGCTATGTCCATCATAGTGTTGAATGATGCTGCAAAGAAGCTATAAAAGAAGGAAAATTTAGATTTGTAGGAAATCTACATCTGACATGGGTGGCTCATCAATATAAGTGGAAAAGTTTAGGGTTGCAGCCTTCATTTGTATCTATTTTTGTTATGATTGCTTGATGTTTCAAAGCACTTTCTTGGAAGTCTGTCACTATAGCTTCTGTAGCTGAAAAGTTACTCTCATCAAGTAAAATGATAAACACATCATATCTTAATAACCATTTGTTGGAATATGCTACTGGGAGAAAGGAGTAGAGGTATCATGAACTTGACAAAGAGAGTGCCCATGTTGGAAATCTAGTATATTTGGGGGATAATAAAACTTAAAACCTTCATTGTTGAAGTGAAAATTATGATATTCTGCAATAAGTGCCAATCCTTGCGATGGGGTTGGAACATCACAAAATGCCCCTTGCAATTGTGCCCATATAGGTTGGGATTTTCCCTTCTCCAGGCATAGGAGTTTGTCAAGGATATGGTCCTGGCACAGTAAAAGTCTTCCATTTTTCAACATTTCCAGGTGGGGAGGATCAAGTCACATGAAGTCTTGCACCTCCATAGCTTGCAATCCCTGCCTTAATGAATTTATTTCTAAAGCTGCATGGGTTGTCTTAGGTTGCTTACCTTTACAGTAACAGGATTGCTTTGTTCCTGAAATAAAAACATTTAACAATATTTAATGTGACTTTTCGAGCATGGCCAGTGATTTTCCACGATCAAGAAATTCACAATAACATGGATCTATATCCATAAAATAATGAAACGGAAAACTCAATTTGAAATAGAAAAACCAGTATTCTTTGCAAGAGTTGGATATATATATGCAATAACTGTGGGGCTGTATTGACCTTGATCATGTTTCTCCCTGTAAGAAGGTAACATATATTGTGAAAGAGAAATATAGAACATAGGTTGGGGTGGGAAATTGTGCAGGGGGGCAGAGGTTTGTTTGGCCCCAAATATGCCAAAAGTTCCAATACGGTCACATTTGGTCAACATTTTAAATTGTTGTCATTACCACCCTGGAGGAAATTTACCTCACTGAGACATTCAGTCATCTTGTGTGTTCATTTAGAATGTCTGAGACCAATCTGGAAATAAGAATCTCAAGGAATGTAATTTTTGAAATCTTCAGAAAAGTGTGCTATAATTTGTTGCCTATACAGACTACCTTTAATTCAAATTTCTTCTATTGGATATTTGAATCATATTCAAACTTGGGCTGCTAACCTCATCGGGTGTGTTTGTACTGATGATACTGGCTGCAAGTTCCTGAAATATAGAATAATTAAATTTATGGATTACATGCAACAGGTATATTCAACAACCTATCACAGCACAGGTCAGCAATTATTTGTGTTAGTACACTGTGGATATGTTCATATGTATATCGATTCCTTTTGTTAAAAAATTCTTTCTTGCAATAAAAAATTTAAACGCTCCGAGACATTTATTGGATATTGAATACAAACTTGCATTTTTTTCTTTGTTAATTAAGGAATATGTTAATACATAGAGGTCATACCAAATTCAAGATCAGATGAAATTTAAGTCGGTCAATATCAGTCCCTATTCTGGAAATTTATGCCTGTATGAGGATTTCTGTGATGAAAGAATCAATGTTGATGAAAGAATAAATGTGACTTCATGCAGTGTTTTACAACCTGTATAAAATTAATACTCCAACCACACATGCAAAGTGCAATGTGGTTCCCAGCTACACCACTCTTTGGGGAAATGGTAATTTGATGGCTGTTCTTGCTGCAAACTCAGTCTAGACAGTGTGTTAGATTATCAACTCAACCAACTTTGGCCAAGTTCCTGATAATGTCGGCTGCAAGCCAGGAATCTCATTGGGTTGCTGCCACCACCATGAAGATTTAAGCAGTATATCATTTCTCCTATAACAACAACATTGGAATGGTAAAGCAACATTAACGTAATGATGCTATATCGCAATTCCCTTTTGAATTAAGTAATATGTTAAAGGGACATTTTCTTAATATTTAGTTTGTTCAATATATGAAAAATCAACCAAGGTAAAATGCATTATGGTTTCCATGATGTAACATGAGTAATTTGTGTATGCGTTTGTTTGTGTGTGGGGGGAGGGAAGGGGGTTTGCACACACTTAATAGTAATTAAGGCTCTACAAATATTAGAAAAAGCTGGAAATGATGATTGAGATGCAACAAACATGGGCGAAAGTGGAAAATATCTGCCAAGAAAACGAGACGGACCATTCCTGCAGGCTATGAGGTATCATTATGTTAAGTATCAACTCAAATGGAATAAAATTCTTCCGATTCTGTGTTTATAACGAAATTTCAGCTGAACCTTATTTTGTCACACATCTCATCAATATGCAGCAAAATAATAGCACTGAAAACATTGCATTGTGTAACCAACCTGCTCAGCACAATAAAATTTAGTCATACCACATATGGTTGGTGAACAATTGCAGATCAGGTTTTAATGTTAAGCCCTGCCCACTCATTTCGTCGCACGATATCTGCACCAAAAGCAATAACAACCCTCCTTAGCTCGTCATTGCTGCAAGGATCACCTCAAACCAACCTACCATTCTTCAGATTGGAGCTAACAGTTATTAATGTTAAGCTCTGCCCACTCATTTTGTTGCACAATATCTGCACCAAAAGCAATAACGACCCTCCTTAGCTCATCATTGCTGCAAGGATCACCTCAAACCAACCTACCATTCTTCAGATTGGAGCTAACAAGAGAACGTCAGCTAAAATCTATTTTGGTCCCCCCCGTTACAAACATTCAATCAGCAGAATAAACCAGAGATTAAAAATGTTGTAATGGTCAAGCAACATGTTGATACTAGTTTCATGTTAACCCCGCCCACTCATTACCATGCATGATATCTACACCAAAGGAATTAGTTACTATATGTGGTTTTACCAAGTTGATCTGGCAAGAAGCTAATTAGAAGTTGAACATTTAATTGCTGAGTTTCAAACTGACATCACATAAAATTCTCCTCTCGAAACTAAGCAAATAAAATCAAATATTTGAAAACATTTGTCTGGAAACTGGAGTTTTCTAATTAACTTATTCTTCTTTCTTTTATTGTTGGCAATTATGTTTCATTTTTTAAAGCCATTGAGTCAAAATTGATTTATTGCGTGAAGACAGCTACAGCCCTTACCCTCACATAAGCCAGCACAGAACTCATCAAGTTACTGATTATTGTTAAGAAAATTATGGAGGAATCATGCCAATCAACCCCCCTCTCCCAACCACCCCCCTCCCAAATAAAAAGACTGTAAAGGAATCTTACTTGTGTGAAATTCTTTAAGTAAAATGGATTGAATTTCTTCTTCAAAGGAAGGCCTGTGGAACTGTTAATATGTGTGTACAGCCCTTTCTCATTCACAGCCTTGACTCCATATGGCCCAAGCCAAGAGTTTTCGACTTTCCCTCCTCTTCGGGCATCCTTTCTAGCATTCCGGACGAGAACACTTATAGAACCAACTTTGAAGCTCTGAATAAAACAAAATCCAGCATATATACGTAAACATCATATGACAATGTATATGTTGCCATTCATTTAACTACAGTGCAGTTTTCAATGCACAACATAGCATTATGTAATTACCTGTTTTGATTGCTACCTTCAATCAAAATTCTTTTTTTGCCGTTCTTGGGCTTTGCCAATATTTTCTTTTACAAAACCTTTGATTATGTCTTGCGACTGTGACATGAGTTGAAAAACCCTCTCCCGCTGTGCATCGCTGCAGCAGGAGATTCTGGTTGGACAATGGAGTCTTCAATGTCGACTAGTAACAATGGCTCTCTGGATATATGAAGATAATTAACAATCAATTATTCACAACACTTTGTTGACTGAAGAATAAATAAATTTTTATATATTTTATTTTCACTATTAAGACCCTGGAACCATAAATCTGAGTCACATCACATACTCAAACCAGCAGAAATATAAAACAAAAGTATATTCTGTGCTGTTATAGGTCCAAATTGCATACCAGCCCAAAATATGATATACAACTGAAAAACAAAACCAATATCAGTGGCATTAATTGCATGTATCTAAATTAATTGGCATGCTTTTATAGTTTAATGAATGTTCATCTTTTGTACTTGCTATTTAGCAGTTTTTCCCAGGACCTGGGATGTGTCAAATGAGATTTTATCCTATAGAGGATCAGTGTAGCTATGCAGGATTTTTCCAAACTCTCTTGTCCCTGAATGCTTTTCTCCGTATATGACCTTTACAAATGTAAACCTCTATTCAGCAATGGTAGGTTTGAATTGTTACAAACCTTCCAAACATCACAACGAAAGGAGGAAGACCTGTAGAACCATGTTTTGCTGTACGGTACCCCATGAGAATGGAAGACAGTGTTTCATCCCAGTCATCTTGGTTTTGATTGACAACTTTGATGAGTGACATTTGCATTTTGCAGAGTTTGGTTGAATCTTTCATCCAGCCCATTGGTCTGTGGGTGGTAGCTGAAGGATACTCTGTGGCCCACCCCTGTCATGTCAAACAGGGACTTGTTCAGAGAATTAACAAATTCTCCTCTTTGGTCTGAGATGACAACTTTCATGCACCCAAATTTAAATAAATGAAAAATTAAACAAGTTGTTAAAGAACTGGTTATGAGTAATGCAGTAAACTATTGGCATCTTCAGAGTGGCCGTGTGGTTTAATCAGGAGATTCTTTTAGCACTTCTTTCAAAACAAGTAAGTTAAGCACTGAGATAACACCTGGTCTTGGATGCACTGACCGTTATCCCACTAACATTTTATTAACATTAACTTATAAAACAACTTCAAGAAATTCCTGTAACCATTTGGCCGCTTTCTGGGTCACAGGTAAAACTGAGAACAAATGCAGGTCTGCATAACTAACTTCAAAAATATGTTATGTAAAGTAAAAACAAAGTAGATGGATATATACCTGGCCATGATTTCAAACAGAAAGTTTGCAACAGTTTATGCTGTTTTGTCTCTTACAGCAACAGCCTCTGGCCATTTTGAAAAATAGTCACATAGGGTTATGATGTACTTATTTCCATTGATGGTCTCTGCAAGGGGTCCAATCATATCCACACCCACCTAAAAAAAAAAGGAAAATAGCATTCAGAACCAGACACAATCATACCAACTGATGTTCAAGTGGTTTATGTCTGAGTTTTGTAGACAATATACTGCTATTAAGGATTTCCAATCATGCTGAAAAATACTTATTGAAAGTTAACAAAAGATTACTCGATGACTGAATGTGCTAAAAGCAGGTATTCTTACACTGCTAATAAGGTGCGTAAAATCAACAATTCTTGTACAGAACAGAATGCTGTATCAAAGTTTGCAAATACTTTTGATACTGGACAGTGAAGCTTTTTTAATTTCAATGACTTAAATTGCATGATTTTGGCTTTTCTTGATTTAAAAGTATTACTGCTAGGTGCTTACCCTAGGAGTATCTTAGGCTAAGCCATTACCATCTTCCATATACTTATATTGCAATACCAACTGACTCGACCTGTTGTTGGCCAAAAAAGGGGATATTGAATATCTATCCCATTTGGTAATGCTAGGCATACTTAATGCTCCTCTGCACAAATTCATGATTAAACACACAGAGTATTATTTCAGTGGTCAAGCCAAACATGTCTTCAAGCACAGGAAAGTAGTGCTGGCCATTAGATTTAGAGCACTTATGTTTACAATCATACATGTTGACTGGTGAATTAATTAGGTGCGCTCAAGGATGAATCCTTGTGGCAGTATTTGGGGTAGTTTATCAAGTTACAAATTCTTAATGCTCGAGTGAATTTGAGAAGGACTGTTTATCTATAGACATGTCTTGGCCTTCATGCATAGCATTAGAACTAGTAATATGTATTGCTATGCCCATAGTAGTACTAGTAGTAGGCTACTTCTTATGGCCATATTCAACTTCAATTCCTATGATTGAGATACACAGCTAATTGTCTGCATATAGGTCCATTAGGCCTAACTCAGCCCAGCTACAGTCAGACTTTAGAATCTTGGTTACATTGGTTGCACTGGTATAACTACTGTAGCCTAGGTCTAGGCTAGGCTTGTTATAACTCAGTCGTATAACTCAGTCGTAGGCCTAGACATAGGAAGCCATAGGCCTATGCTTGTTTGCTTTGATCTCATATAAGTAGTAAGCCAAGCCTAATATGGAACTAAACAGGAAATCCTGGACTTTATGACCAAAACATGCCGATCTACTCTTACTGTCGTAATACTAGTTGTTGAAGCCTAGCCTAGTACCGATTAGTAGTAGTGCCTATGGCCCTATGCCTATCCCCACCTCAAACAGCTTGGTAGGCCTCTAGACCGTCATGCAGTTGAAATTTTGTCTCCCAAATCTTTCGTCTTTGTAGAAACGAACTCCATCTCCATTTCGGTGGCTACATCAGGCCGCACAGCAAGGCAAGATGTTTTCTTTAAAACAATACAAAACCATTGTTAGCCTACGCACGTTTTATACAAAATATGTTTTTGTAAAATTGTATGGCAGTGTCGTCTGCACATTTCAAAAAAGTGTTTTGATTTAGGGTGGCATACTCCTATTAGAGTCGATATCGATCCGCCCGATTGTTATTCTATCTCGGGAAATGTTCCAAAAAGCATCAGGAGAACATCTTTTTTTGACCCGTTATCAATCTTGATTTTTTTGTGTGTGGCTTGCATGTTGAAGAGCATGAATGACTAGAATGTCTTTACATATGTTATGTTTCTTGCTTGACATCTTAATTGTTTATTTTAAAAACGTATGAAAACAGAAATTAAGTAATAAGATCCTTCAAGAAGCTATTAAGTGCATGGATGGGAGCTAGGGGGCTGGGGAGTTTTGTAGTTGAGCCAAAATTGGTTCAATTTAAAGGCATTGGAGAGTCGCCCAAAACCACGTTCGGCGATCTGAAAAAGTTAACTTTCCGTGGCTTGCAAGTGACGATTTGTTCGTGTCGCTACAAAGTGCAGACAGTACAGTACGGTAATGAAACGTGATACCTTGTTATATTTTAGCTGGACCTAAGATGTCCATCACTGTATTGTCTGTACACTGTGTTGTAGGTATTGACCGCAGCTGTATGCACTGACTGTACACTAGTGTCTAATTACCGATGGTAGCAAGCTGTGTGTGTGTATTTTCTGGGATCGATGGTGGTGTCCAACACATCTCATTCGAAACTAGGTCAGATTACCGGCATTATACGTTTCTTTTTGCGCGAGTCTTCGCACCCTATAAGTCCCCTTTAGGCCAAGAGAGGAGATGCTTATCCAACCAATTTAACATAGCCCTCTCTTACGCGAAGAGAACGATGAAACTCTTTTTAACAGTATTTTTATTGATGAGGATATTAGATAGACAGAGATTTATTTCATCCATAAGATATGGACATTTTTCCTCTCTCACTAATGTTTATATATATATATATATATATATATATATATATATATATATATATATATATATATATATATATATATATTCATTCATTCATTCATTTATTTGTTTTTTTTTTCACATAAATATTACAATGTGAATGGAAGTCTTCTGAAAAGCCTATGCTGGCTTAACAAAACAGAAGACTCCCATGAAGAAAAGATAGAAAATAGTGAAAATAATGTTAATAACAATACGTATACGCTTCAATATGTGAATATGCTGCTATGCGACTATGCAGCTAAATCATAATTAATAAGACATGATAATTTCTTTAGTAAGACATTTACTAAATGTGGAGTTTGTTTTCTTAGTTTTTAAAGTTATTGACAGTGAATTCCAAATTTTGGTTGCACGGTTTCTGAGGCTTAACATACCAATGCGTGTTTTATATGATTTATAATGTGCGTTGCTAGCCGTTCTGGTATTATGATTATGGAAATCTGTGTTGCTACTTATAATTTCGAAAACTGATTGGCAATGATCCATTCCAAGCCTTGTATGTAAATGTTGCAATATTAACTTTTATAATGTCATCTAATTTCAATAAATTGAGTTTCTTAAAGAGGGGGCTTGTATGTTCACGGGTTGCTGCGTGAGATATATGACGTATTGCACTCATTTGAAGTAATTTAAGGTGACTTAAATGAGAAACACTTGTACCAGACCAGATAACCAAGCAGCAATACAGACATCAGTGGTGCTATTAAAGTTTGATCAAGCATTCTGAGTATATTCTGGGGAAGGAAATGTTTTAGCTTTGCTAAAATTCCTGCACCTCTTGCAACGCTGTTGCAAACTTTTGTAATATGGTCACTCCATGGAAGTTTACTATCAATATTAACCCCTAGAAATTTTGTACTTGTTTCATTACTTTACCGTCCATAATTATGTCATTATTCCAGTTAAGCGTTCTTCTTCCATTAAATACTATATAGTTAGTTTTGTCTGCATTAAGTGATAACTTATTAGCAGCAAACCAGTTAGTAAATTTAGTTAATTCAGTAGAGACAGTATCATGTATTCTATGTACGTTTTCGAACTCGAAGAAAATATTGGTATCATCAGCAAACAAAATAGTCTTGGCAATTTTTGACACCTGGCAAATGTCATTGACATATATTATGAACAACAGTGGTCCTAATATTGAGCCCTGTGGAACACCACAACGGGTTACAGCGTGTTCGGATTTAGAGTTTTTATATGAAGTATACTGATGTCTATTGGATAAATAGCTGCTCAACCAGTCAAGGGTTGTTCCCCTTACACCATACAAAGATAATTTACTTAGCACAATGGTATGGTCAATAGTATCAAATGCCTTGGAGAGATCAAGGAACACTCCAATGCATATTTTGGTATTATCAAGACTAGTACATATTTTTTCAATAGCATTTGCCAAAGCAAGTTCTGTAGAATGCTTTGGGCGGAAGCCATATTGATCATTGCACAGGATATTAAACTTGGTTAGAAACTTAAAGATACGATTGTACATAAGCCTTTCAATAATTTTTGAAAAACATGATAATAAAGAAATAGGACGGTAATTTTCATATACATCTTGGTCACCTTTTTTAAAAATTGGTATAACCTTAGCAATCTTTAGTTTATCTGGAAATGTACCAGACGTAAAAGATAAATTACAAATATAAGTCAATGGTTTGGCGATAAAGTGAATAACATTTCTTATTATATCTGGTTTAAAATCGTCATATCCCGCTGCTTTTTTTTTTGGTTTCAGGCTGGAAATAGCAACTATTGAAAGTTCTTCCTCACTGACAGGATTAATGAACATAGATTGACTGTTTCTGTTATTATTATGAATAATATATTCTGTTCTACCTTTATTTGTAATATTTCTTGCAAGTGAGGGTCCAATGTTTACAAAATATTTGTTAAAGTAGCTGGCCATGTCATTCTCGTTGCTGATTTCTTGATCACCAGTTTTAAAAGCAGCATGATATCCACCTTTTTTTCGGTTGGTGTTTAGAACTTCGTTAATTGTATTCCAAGTTACACTTATATTATTTCTATTATTTTTGAATTTATCATAGAAATACAATCTTTTAGAAAATCTAATAATATGGTTAAGCTTATTGCGATAATGCTTATACGTAGCCTTGTAAACATTAGTAGGTGCTGTTAAATAACTTTTAAAGAGCTTGTTCTTTCTTTTGATAGATGTCAACATTCCAGTTGTAATCCATGGATGTTTCTTTTTACGTCGTTTCCTTTTGCTTACATAACATATTGGAAAACAATTATTATAGGTATAATTAAAGGATTCAAAGAAAGTGTCGTAAGCAGCATTAACATCAGTTTGGCTTAAAACATCGTTTCAGTTTTTGTTTTCGATTTCATAGTTAAAACGCCTGATGTTATCTGGTTTATAATTTCGCCTGTACATGAAGTTCATTGGTCTGCTATTCTTGGTAGGAATTTGGTTTGATTTGATTTGGTTTATTTTGTTTTTTCACGTGCAAATATACAAGGTGAAAGGAAGTCTTCTATAAAGCATACAATAGCTTAATAATGTAGAAGACTCCCTGAAGAAAGAAAAGAGAAGAAAAAATTAAAAATCAAATTAAACGTTTCGACAATAAATCAATTATATGATAGTTTAATTAATATGATCAAGCCATTAACTAAATGTGGAGCTTGTTTTCTTAGTTTTCAAAGTTATTGACAGTGAATTCCAAATTTTGAATTATTGGTAACTTTAAAAAGAGAGATTGTATAATTGAGGATTAGCTTCAGAAAACTACTCAAACCTATTCTGGCTGAGCTCAGGAAATTGGGTATTTCTTGCCTGAGCTACATTGATGATATTTATATCCAGGCTAATACCAAAAGTGCATGTGTTTCTGCAGTGCATACGCCTATTATTCAGTACCTATTAGTTCTTTAAGTCGAAAATTTTTGAGACTTGCGTTCAAAGACAAACTTTATCAGTATACTTGCCTACAAAATGGGATGGCCTCAGCACCTCGCATTTTTACTAAACTACTCAAACCTATTCTGGCTGAACTCAGGAAATTGGGTATTTCTTGCCTGAGCTACATTGATGATATTTATATCCAGGCTTTTTTTATTTTCAAAGTATGGAAAGTAAGAATGTAATGCATTCTCATGCAGGATTATTAGAACATAATTTTCCCTCCCAGAAGTTCGTGGTGTTCAATCGCATATGGTAACTTTAAAAACTGAAGCTAATCCTCAATTATACAATCAATACAATTATACAACAAAACAAATTGACTACGAGAAATACAAAGCTCAAAAATTTTCCGATTACGACTGTACCCATTTTAAAAACCTAGAAGATGAGTCGAACCAACTTTCATTAAGAGAATTACAAGGAACCTTCCTCAGGTCTAAAATTCAGTGGCACGAGGAGGGTGAAAAATCAACAAAGTTTTTCTTTAATCTTGAAAAACCAACGAAAAAAATGAAGGTAATGAAACAACTACTAACTGACCAGAGCATAATCATCACCGATCAACACGAAATTATGAAAGAACAAGTAAAGTTTTATACAAACCTCTACCAAGCCGGAGAAACCGACAACGAATCGCGGAATCAGATACTTTGTGAACTCAGAAGATTTCTCTCGCCAATGGACGATGAAGCATAAGAAGCAAATATTTCATTAGATGAGTTGAAAGCCGCTCTGTTAGCAATGGAACCGAACAAAAGTCCAGGACTAGATGGACTAACTGCTGAATTTTACAAAGTGTTTTGGCGGGATTTTATCGATATTTTTACTAGACTCATTGAGACATCATTCCATGACAACGAACTCTGTGAATCCATGAAAATAAGTATACTTACCCTTATACCCAAGAAAGGAGATCTTCGTAGTTTAAATAATTGGAGGCCAATAAGCCTCTCAAATGTCGATTACAAAATGATTGCAAAAGCCTGCCAAACGAATCACAAGTATCAGTAAGAATATTATTTCAGAAGATCAAACGTGTTGTATTCAATCAAGAGATATTTCTGAAAACGTGCTTAGTATGCAAAATGTAATTGAGTATGTAAATTCATATAATAAACCAGGTTTTACTCTTAAAATAGACCAATATAAAGCCTTTGACAGAGTTGACCATAACTACCTCTTCGAAGTCGCTGAAAAATTGGGTTTTGGCCCTAAGCTCCTAAAATGGATCAAACTGTTTTTTACCAATATCAAGGGCCGAATCAAGCACAATGGTTATATATCCGATCCCTTCCCTGTCAAAAGGGGTGTTCGGCAGGGCTGCCCACTCTCAGCCATGCTCTATGTTCTCTGTGCCGAACCGTTTCTTGGAGCTATAATTAATTGTCCATATATTCATGGTATTAAATTTTGTGAAGTCGAAGCCAAAATTTTTCAGCACGCGGACGACACTACCTTTTTCGTGTCTAGTATCACAAGTATTTATTCTATTTTTAACATCATTAAATTGTATGAACGTGCTTCTGGCTCTAGTTGTAATATTGATAAAACTGAATTACTTAGCATTGGGTGCAGCCATGTTAATCCCAGCAATTTCGACTTCCCTGTGAGGAAAGATTTCATTACAGTATTAGGTGTTGCTATTGGTAACGATAAAAAATCAATCGAAAAAGAAAATTGGGAGAAAAAAGTTACCTCCTGCCGTAAATTACTAAATACCTTTTTACCTTTTAAATACCTTTTAAATTATCTTTTAAGGGTAAATCTCTCATAATAAATTCGCTCATCGTAACTCGCTTAGTATATTTGACCACTGTTTTACCAGTCCCTGATTGGTTTATCACCACATTACGTCAGAGTGTAGAAGATTTTATCTGGAGAGGTAAAAAACCTTCTATTAAGTATCTTAACTTGCTTTCACCAATCGACAGAGGGGGATTCAGTTTGAGCGACATTGAATTAACAAGCGATGCTCTTAGAATTAAATTTTGTAGTCAGATATTAAGCAATAATCTTGAAAAACCAACGAAAAAAATGAAGGTAATGAAACAACTACTAACTGACCAGAGCTTAATCATCACCGATCAACACGAAATTATGAAAGAACAAGTAAAGTTTTATACAAACCTCTACCAAGCCGGAGAAACCGACAACGAATCGCGGAATCAGATACTTTGTGAACTCAGAAGATTTCTCTCGCCAATGGACGATGAAGCATAAGAAGCAAATATTTCATTAGATGAGTTGAAAGCCGCTCTGTTAGCAATGGAACCGAACAAAAGTCCAGGACTAGATGGACTAACTGCTGAATTTTACAAAGTGTTTTGGCGGGATTTTATCGATATTTTTACTAGACTCATTGAGACATCATTCCATGACAACGAACTCTTTGAATCCATGAAAATAAGTATACTTACCCTTATACCCAAGAAAGGAGATCTTCGTAGTTTAATTAATTGGAGGCCAATAAGCCTCTTAAATGTCGATTACAAAATGATTGCCAAAGCTCTCGCCAAACGAATCACAAGTATCAGTAAGAATATTATTTCAGAAGATCAAACGTGTTGTACTCCAGGAAGAGATATTTCTGAAAACGTGCTTACTATGCAAAATGTAATTGAGTATGTAAATTCATATAATAAACCAGGTTTTACTCTTAAAATAGACCAATATAAAGCCTTTGACAGAGTTGACCATAACTACCTCTTCGAAGTCGCTGAAAAATTGGGTTTTGGCCCTAAGCTCCTAAAATGGATCAAACTGTTTTATACCAATATCGAGGGCCGAATCAAGCACAATGGTTATATTTCCGATCCCTTCCCTGTCAAAAGGGGAGTTCGGCAGGGCTGCCCACTCTCAGCCATGCTCTATGTTCTCTGTGCCGAACCATTTCATGAAGCTATAATTAATTGTCCATATATTCATGGTATTAAATTTTGTGAAGTCGAAGCCAAAATTTTTCAGCATGCGGACGACACTACCTTTTTTCGTGTCTAGTATCACAAGTATTTATTCTATTTTTAACATCATTAAATTGTATGAACGTGCTTCTGGCTCTAGTTGTAATATTGATAAAACTGAACTACTTAGCATTGGGTGCAGCCATGTTAATCCCAGCAATTTCGACTTCCCTGTGAGGAAAGATTTCATTACAGTATTAGGTGTTGCTATTGGTAACGATAAAAAATCAATCGAAAAAGAAAATTGGGAGAATAAAGTTACCTCCTGCCGTAAATTACTAAATACCTGGAAAGGTAGAAATTTATCTTTTAAGGGTAAATCTCTCATTATAAATTCGCTCATCGTAACTCGCTTAGTATATTTGACCACTGTTTTACCAGTCCCTGATTGGGTTATCACCACATTACGTCAGAGTGTAGTCGATTTTATCTGGAGGGGTAAAAAACCTTCTATTAAGTATCTTAACTTGCTTTTACCAATCGACAGAGGGGGATTCAGTTTGAGCGACATTGAATTAACAAGCGATGCTCTTAGAATTAAATTTTGTAGTAAGATATTAAGCAATAACATTAACATTAAATTACAAAAATTAATGTTGTATTTTTTGAATATGTATGAAGATATGAGCCTTGGGCGTGGTATCTTTCAAATTACTCCTAACCGCAAGTCTGTACATAAGCTTAGCCCGTATTACTGTGAACCCATGTTAGCATGGGATCGGCTAATTCAAGGCCGTTTCTGGCTACCAGAGACCAGAGAAGACATCCTCAATCAACCTATCTTTAGTAATACCCTGATTGTTGACAATGATAGTCAAACACTTTTTAATCGTCACTTCATTAAAGGTGGTATCGTTTCTGTAAGTGATCTGATGTATGAGATTATACCCACTTCTCTGCCAGCCAAGGCCGTGCATGAGTGCATTGAGCTTGCTAATCCTGATAATCCCCTTACAGTAATCGATGTTCAGAATTATATCGATGTCATTCTCCACGCCTTCCCCTCTGACTGGTTAGGTGATATATTTTCTTCTGATGCAATTGTATCTACGCAAATTGACTATATTCCTACTGTAAAATTTCAAAATGGCAAAAACATTATAGATGCCTCCTCAGTTTCGTGCAGAATAGCTTCACGCCTTTTGCGTGACAATCTTAACACATCGCCCAAGGGCGAAGAATACTGGAAGCAGCATTTTCCCAGTCTTGATTTTTCTAATAGATGGAGTAACATATATCGTTCTCCAAAGTGTTTCTTTGACGCCGATATCGACTTCAAAGTATTACATAATATTCTTTACACTAACGACAAATTGTACAAGTTTGGATAAGCCGATTCTCCTTATTGCACCTTTTGCAAAACCATGCACGAAAGTGCTATTCATCTTTTTATTGAGTGTTCTGAAGTCGAAAATTTATGGCACTTTTTGGTTAATAAGTTGAATACTTTACATCCGGTAGTTAATTTTGATGAATGGAAGGGGTTGTCCCTTCTGGGTCTTGGCCGTAAAAAAAACTGTATTGTAGGAATTTTGTGTGACTTCATCTTCAATATATATAAGTGTACAATTTGGAATTGCAGAATATCTCGCCTCAGTAATAACTATCTTTGTAATATTGAAAAAGTTTTTCACAATGTAATCAAGAAGAAAATTCGCTTACTTTTTTATGTGTACTATCACAAAAACAATACCTCACGGTTTTTTAATATATTTACACAGAACGATATTGTGCTCTCTAAGAAAGAATCGAACAGCTATACTTACCATCTGGATAGGGTTTAACTTGTATAGAGTAGGTGTTGACGTAATCAGGGTCTGGTACTTTGACTTTGCTTTAGACATTGTTGTCTTTGTATATAATTTCTTATGTCTGTGGTGTTTAGTAATTTAGTTTTCTCTTAACTTAAACATGAGTAAATGTTAAGGTAATTATTATTTAATGTTCTACTTAAATAAATCATACTTAAGTTTTAATTCTGTAAATAATGTTGTCAATGGGTGAGCCAGTGGGCTCATCTCCCGTTAAAAGAGAAAAAAAATTGCTTGGCGCACTGTACGAGCTGATGATCGAGACTCTCTTTTGCATCCCTGGTTCGAACCCCGGTGCTGACGTCTTTTGCCGATCTTTTACAGCAAGTGCCTACACGGGGAGCTGTAAGTATTAGTTAATCCACCTAATATCTCAGTCCATACAGTGGCGGGATGGCTCGGCGCACTGTACGAGCTGATGATGGAGACTCCTTTTGCATCCCTGGTTCGAACCCCGGGTGATGACGTCTTTTGCCGATCTTTTACAGCAAGTGCCTACACGGGGAGCTGTAAGTATTAGTTAATCCACCTAATATCTCAGTCCATACAGTGGCGGGCGGGATGGCTCGCGCACTGTACGAGCTGATGATGGAGACTCTCTTTTGCATCCCTGGTTCGAACCCCGGGTGATGACGTCTTTTGCCGATCTTTTACAGCAAGTGCCTGCACGGGGAGCTGTAAGTATTAGTTAATCCACCTAATATCTCAGTCCATACAGTGGCGGGATGGCTCGGCGCACTGTACGAGCTGATGATGGAGACTCCTTTTGCATCCCTGGTTCGAACCCCGGGTGATGACGTCTTTTGCCGATCTTTTACAGCAAGTGCCTACACGGGGAGCTGTAAGTATTAGTTAATCCACCTAATATCTCAGTCCATACAGTGGCGCGATGGCTCGCGCACTGTACGAGCTGATGATCGAGACTCTCTTTTGCATCCCTGGTTCGAACCCCGGGTGATGACGTCTTTTGCCGATCTTTTACAGCAAGTGCCTGCGCGGGGAGCTGTAAGTATTAGTTAATCCACCTAATATCTCAGTCCATACAGTGGCGGGATGGCTCGGCGCACTGTACGAGCTGATGATCGAGACTCTCTTTTGCATCCCTGGTTCGAACCCCGGGTGATGACGTCTTTTGCCGATCTTTTACAGCAAGTGCCTGCGCGGGGAGCTGTAAGTATTAGTTAATCCACCTAATATCTCAGTCCATACAGTGGCGGGATGGCTCGGCGCACTGTACGAGCTGATGATCGAGACTCTCTTTTGCATCCCTGGTTCGAACCCCGGGTGATGACGTCTTTTGCCGATCTTTTACAGCAAGTGCCTGCGCGGGGAGCTGTAAGTATTAGTTAATCCACCTAATATCTCAGTCCATACAGTGGCGGGCGGGATGGCTCGGCGCACTGTACGAGCTGATGATCGAGACTCTCTTTTGCATCCCTGGTTCGAACCCCGGGTGATGACGTCTTTTGCCAATCTTTTACAGCAAGTGCCTGCGCGGGGAGCTGTAAGTATTAGTTAATCCACCTAATATCTCAGTCCATACAGTGGCGGGCGGGATGGCTCGGCGCACTGTACGAGCTGATGATCGAGACTCTCTTTTGCATCCCTGGTTCGAACCCCGGGTGATGACGTCTTTTGCCGATCTTTTACAGCAAGTGCCTGCGCGGGGAGCTGTAAGTATTAGTTAATCCACCTAATATCTCAGTCCATACAGTGGCGGGCGGGATGGCTCGGCGCACTGTACGAGCTGATGATCGAGACTCTCTTTTGCATCCCTGGTTCGAACCCCGGGTGATGACGTCTTTTGCCGATCTTTTACAGCAAGTGCCTGCGCGGGGAGCTGTAAGTATTAGTTAATCCACCTAATATCTCAGTCCATACAGTGGCGGGCGGGATGGCTCGGCGCACTGTACGAGCTGATGATCGAGACTCTCTTTTGCATCCCTGGTTCGAACCCCGGGTGATGACGTCTTTTGCCGATCTTTTACAGCAAGTGCCTGCGCGGGGAGCTGTAAGTATTAGTTAATCCACCTAATATCTCAGTCCATACAGTGGCGGGCGGGATGGCTCGGCGCACTGTACGAGCTGATGATCGAGACTCTCTTTTGCATCCCTGGTTCGAACCCCGGGTGATGACGTCTTTTGCCGATCTTTTACAGCAAGTGCCTGCGCGCGGAGCTGTAAGTATTAGTTAATCCACCTAATATCTCAGTCCATACAGTGGCGGGCGGGATGGCTCGGCGCACTGTACGAGCTGATGATCGAGACTCTCTTTTGCATCCCTGGTTCGAACCCCGGGTGATGACGTCTTTTGCCGATCTTTTACAGCAAGTGCCTGCGCGGGGAGCTGTAAGTATTAGTTAATCCACCTAATATCTCAGTCCATACAGTGGCGGGCGGGATGGCTCGGCGCACTGTACGAGCTGATGATCGAGACTCTCTTTTGCATCCCTGGTTCGAACCCCGGGTGATGACGTCTTTTGCCGATCTTTTACAGCAAGTGCCTGCGCTGGGAGCTGTAAGTATTAGTTAATCCACCTAATATCTCAGTCCATACAGTGGCGGGATGGCTCGGCGCACTGTACGAGCTGATGATCGAGACTCTCTTTTGCATCCCTGGTTCGAACCCCGGGTGATGACGTCTTTTGCCGATCTTTTACAGCAAGTGCCTGCGCGGGGAGCTGTAAGTATTAGTTAATCCACCTAATATCTCAGTCCATACAGTGGCGGGATGGCTCGGCGCACTGTACGAGCTGATGATCGAGACTCACTTTTGCATCCCTGGTTCGAACCCCGGGTGATGACGTCTTTTGCCGATCTTTTACAGCAAGTGCCTGCGCGGGGAGCTGTAAGTATTAGTTAATCCACCTAATATCTCAGTCCATACAGTGGCGGGCGGGATGGCTCGGCGCACTGTACGAGCTGATGATCGAGACTCTCTTTTGCATCCCTGGTTCGAACCCCGGGTGATGACGTCTTTTGCCGATCTTTTACAGCAAGTGCCTGCGCGGGGAGCTGTAAGTATTAGTTAATCCACCTAATATCTCAGTCCATACAGTGGCGGGATGGCTCGGCGCACTGTACGAGCTGATGATCGAGACTCTCTTTTGCATCCCTGGTTCGAACCCCGGGTGATGACGTCTTTTGCCGATCTTTTACAGCAAGTGCCTGCGCGGGGAGCTGTAAGTATTAGTTAATCCACCTAATATCTCAGTCCATACAGTGGCGGGCGGGATGGCTCGGCGCACTGTACGAGCTGATGATCGAGACTCTCTTTTGCATCCCTGGTTCGAACCCCGGGTGATGACGTCTTTTGCCGATCTTTTACAGCAAGTGCCTGCGCGGGGAGCTGTAAGTATTAGTTAATCCACCTAATATCTCAGTCCATACAGTGGCGGGCGGGATGGCTCGGCGCACTGTACGAGCTGATGATCGAGACTCTCTTTTGCATCCCTGGTTCGAACCCCGGGTGATGACGTCTTTTGCCGATCTTTTACAGCAAGTGCCTGCGCGGGGAGCTGTAAGTATTAGTTAATCCACCTAATATCTCAGTCCATACAGTGGCGGGCGGGATGGCTCGGCGCACTGTACGAGCTGATGATGGAGACTCTCTTTTGCATCCCTGGTTCGAACCCCGGGTGATGACGTCTTTTGCCGATCTTTTACAGCAAGTGCCTGCGCGGGGAGCTGTAAGTATTAGTTAATCCACCTAATATCTCAGTCCATACAGTGGCGGGCGGGATGGCTCGGCGCACTGTACGAGCTGATGATCGAGACTCTCTTTTGCATCCCTGGTTCGAACCCCGGGTGATGACGTCTTTTGCCGATCTTTTACAGCAAGTGCCTGCGCGGGGAGCTGTAAGTATTAGTTAATCCACCTAATATCTCAGTCCATACAGTGGCGGGATGGCTCGGCGCACTGTACGAGCTGATGATCGAGACTCTCTTTTGCATCCCTGGTTCGAACCCCGGGTGATGACGTCTTTTGCCGATCTTTTACAGCAAGTGCCTGCACGGGGAGCTGTAAGTATTAGTTAATCCACCTAATATCTCAGTCCATACAGTGGCGGGATGGCTCGGCGCACTGTACGAGCTGATGATCGAGACTCTCTTTTGCATCCCTGGTTCGAACCCCGGGTGATGACGTCTTTTGCCGATCTTTTACAGCAAGTGCCTGCGCGGGGAGCTGTAAGTATTAGTTAATCCACCTAATATCTCAGTCCATACAGTGGCGGGATGGCTCGGCGCACTGTACGAGCTGATGATCGAGACTCTCTTTTGCATCCCTGGTTCGAACCCCGGGTGATGACGTCTTTTGCCGATCTTTTACAGCAAGTGCCTGCGCGGGGAGCTGTAAGTATTAGTTAATCCACCTAATATCTCAGTCCATACAGTGGCGGGATGGCTCGGCGCACTGTACGAGCTGATGATGGAGACTCTCTTTTGCATCCCTGGTTCGAACCCCGGGTGATGACGTCTTTTGCCGATCTTTTACAGCAAGTGCCTGCGCGGGGAGCTGTAAGTATTAGTTAATCCACCTAATATCTCAGTCCATACAGTGGCGGGATGGCTCGGCGCACTGTACGAGCTGATGATCGAGACTCTCTTTTGCATCCCTGGTTCGAACCCCGGGTGATGACGTCTTTTGCCGATCTTTTACAGCAAGTGCCTGCACGGGGAGCTGTAAGTATTAGTTAATCCACCTAATATCTCAGTCCATACAGTGGCGGGATGGCTCGGCGCACTGTACGAGCTGATGATCGAGACTCTCTTTTGCATCCCTGGTTCGAACCCCGGGTGATGACGTCTTTTGCCGATCTTTTACAGCAAGTGCCTGCGCGGGGAGCTGTAAGTATTAGTTAATCCACCTAATATCTCAGTCCATACAGTGGCGGGCGGGATGGCTCGGCGCACTGTACGAGCTGATGATCGAGACTCTCTTTTGCATCCCTGGTTCGAACCCCGGGTGATGACGTCTTTTGCCGATCTTTTACAGCAAGTGCCTGCGCGGGGAGCTGTAAGTATAAGTTAATCCACCTAATGTCTCAGTCCATACAGTGGCGGGATGGCTCGGCGCACTGTACGAGCTGATGATCGAGACTCTCTTTTGCATCCCTGGTTCGAACCCCGGGTGATGACGTCTTTTGCCGATCTTTTACAGCAAGTGCCTGCGCGGGGAGCTGTAAGTATAAGTTAATCCACCTAATGTCTCAGTCCATACAGTGGCGGGCGGGATGGCTCGGCGCACTGTACGAGCTGATGATCGAGACTCTCTTTTGCATCCCTGGTTCGAACCCCGGGTGATGACGTCTTTTGCCGATCTTTTACAGCAAGTGCCTGCGCGGGGAGCTGTAAGTATTAGTTAATCCACCTAATGTCTCAGTCCATACAGTGGCGGGATGGCTCGGCGCACTGTACGAGCTGATGATCGAGACTCTCTTTTGCATCCCTGGTTCGAACCCCGGGTGATGACGTCTTTTGCCGATCTTTTACAGCAAGTGCCTGCACGGGGAGCTGTAAGTATTAGTTAATCCACCTAATGTCTCAGTCCATACAGTGGCGGGCGGGATGGCTCGGCGCACTGTACGAGCTGATGATCGAGACTCTCTTTTGCATCCCTGGTTCGAACCCCGGGTGATGACGTCTTTTGCCGATCTTTTACAGCAAGTGCCTGCACGGGGAGCTGTAAGTATTAGTTAATCCACCTTATATCTCAGTCCATACAGTGGCGCGATGGCTCGGCGCACTGTACGAGCTGATGATCGAGACTCTCTTTTGCCTCCCTGGTTCGAACCCCGAGTGATGACGTCTTTTGCCGATCTTTTACAGCAAGTGCCTGCACGGGGAGCTGTAAGTATTAGTTAATCCACCTAATATCTCAGTCCATACAGTGGCGGGATGGCTCGGCGCACTGTACGAGCTGATGATCGAGACTCTCTTTTGCATCCCTGGTTCGAACCCCGGGTGATGACGTCTTTTGCGATCTTTTTCAGCTAGTGCCTGCACGGGGAGCTGTAAGTATTAGTTAATCCACCTAATATCTCAGTCCATACAGTGGCGGGATGGCACGGCGCACTGTACGAGCTGATGATCGAGACTCTCTTTTGCATCCCTGGTTCGAACCCCGGGTGATGACGTCTTTTGCCGATCTTTTACAGCAAGTGTCTGCACGGGGAGCTGTAAGTATTAGTTAATCCACCTAATGTCTCAGTCCATGCAGTGGCGGGATGGCTCGGCGCACTGTACGAGCTGATGATCGAGACTCTCTTTTGCATCCCTGGTTCGAACCCCGGGTGATGACGTTTTTTGCCGATCTTTTGCAGCAAGTGCCTGCACGGGGAGCTGTAAGTATTAGTTAATCCACCTAATATCTCAGTCCATACAGTGGCGGGATGGCTCGGCGCACTGTACGAGCTGATGATCGAGACTCTCTTTTGCATCCCTGGTTCGAACCCCGGGTGATGACGTCTTTTGCCGATCTTTTGCAGCAAGTGCCTGCACGGGGAGCTGTAAGTATTAGTTAATCCACCTAATATCTCAGTCCATACAGTGGCGGGATGGCTCGGCGCACTGTACGAGCTGATGATCGAGACTCTCTTTTGCATCCCTGGTTCGAACCCCGGGTGATGACGTCTTTTGCCGATCTTTTACAGCAAGTGCCTGCACGGGGAGCTGTAAGTATTAGTTAATCCGCCTAATATCTCAGTCCATACAGTGGCGGGATGGCTCGGCGCACTGTACGAGCTGATGATCGAGACTCTCTTTTGCATCCCTGGTTCGAACCCCGGGTGATGACGTCTTTTGCCGATCTTTTACAGCAAGTGCCTGCACGGGGAGCTGTAAGTATTAGTTAATCCGCCTAATATCTCAGTCCATACAGTGGCGGGATGGCTCGGCGCACTGTACGAGCTGATGATCGAGACTCTCTTTTGCATCCCTGGTTCGAACCCCGGGTGATGACGTCTTTTGCCGATCTTTTACAGCAAGTGCCTGCACGGGGAGCTGTAAGTATTAGTTAATCCGCCTAATATCTCAGTCCATACAGTGGCGGGATGGCTCGGCGCACTGTACGAGCTGATGATCGAGACTCTCTTTTGCATCCCTGGTTCGAACCCCGGGTGATGACGTCTTTTGCCGATCTTTTACAGCAAGTGCCTGCACGGGGAGCTGTAAGTATTAGTTAATCCGCCTAATATCTCAGTCCATACAGTGGCGGGATGGCTCGGCGCACTGTACGAGCTGATGATCGAGACTCTCTTTTGCATCCCTGGTTCGAACCCCGGGTGATGACGTCTTTTGCCGATCTTTTACAGCAAGTGCCTGCACGGGGAGCTGTAAGTATTAGTTAATCCGCCTAATATCTCAGTCCATACAGTGGCGGGATGGCTCGGCGCACTGTACGAGCTGATGATCGAGACTCTCTTTTGCATCCCTGGTTCGAACCCCGGGTGATGACGTCTTTTGCCGATCTTTTACAGCAAGTGCCTGCACGGGGAGCTGTAAGTATTAGTTAATCCGCCTAATATCTCAGTCCATACAGTGGCGGGATGGCTCGGCGCACTGTACGAGCTGATGATCGAGACTCTCTTTTGCATCCCTGGTTCGAACCCCGGGTGATGACGTCTTTTGCCGATCTTTTACAGCAAGTGCCTGCACGGGGAGCTGTAAGTATTAGTTAATCCGCCTAATATCTCAGTCCATACAGTGGCGGGATGGCTCGGCGCACTGTACGAGCTGATGATCGAGACTCTCTTTTGCATCCCTGGTTCGAACCCCGGGTGATGACGTCTTTTGCCGATCTTTTACAGCAGGTGCCTGCACGGGGAGCTGTAAGTATTAGTTAATCCGCCTAATATCTCAGTCCATACAGTGGCGGGATGGCTCGGCGCACTGTACGAGCTGATGATCGAGACTCTCTTTTGCATCCCTGGTTCGAACCCCGGGTGATGACGTCTTTTGCCGATCTTTTACAGCAAGTGCCTGCACGGGGAGCTGTAAGTATTAGTTAATCCGCCTAATATCTCAGTCCATACATTGGCGGGATGGCTCGGCGCACTGTACGAGCTGATGATCGAGACTCTCTTTTGCATCCCTGGTTCGAACCCCGGGTGATGACGTCTTTTGCCGATCTTTTACAGCAAGTGCCTGCACGGGGAGCTGTAAGTATTAGTTAATCCGCCTAATATCTCAGTCCATACAGTGGCGGGATGGCTCGGCGCACTGTACGAGCTGATGATCGAGACTCTCTTTTGCATCCCTGGTTCGAACCCCGGGTGATGACGTCTTTTGCCGATCTTTTACAGCAAGTGCCTGCACGGGGAGCTGTAAGTATTAGTTAATCCGCCTAATATCTCAGTCCATACAGTGGCGGGATGGCTCGGCGCACTGTACGAGCTGATGATCGAGACTCTCTTTTGCATCCCTGGTTCGAACCCCGGGTGATGACGTCTTTTGCCGATCTTTTACAGCAAGTGCCTGCACGGGGAGCTGTAAGTATTAGTTAATCCGCCTAATATCTCAGTCCATACAGTGGCGGGATGGCTCGGCGCACTGTACGAGCTGATGATCGAGACTCTCTTTTGCATCCCTGGTTCGAACCCCGGGTGATGACGTCTTTTGCCGATCTTTTACAGCAAGTGCCTGCACGGGGAGCTGTAAGTATTAGTTAATCCGCCTAATATCTCAGTCCATACAGTGGCGGGATGGCTCGGCGCACTGTACGAGCTGATGATCGAGACTCTCTTTTGCATCCCTGGTTCGAACCCCGGGTGATGACGTCTTTTGCCGATCTTTTACAGCAAGTGCCTGCACGGGGAGCTGTAAGTATTAGTTAATCCGCCTAATATCTCAGTCCATACAGTGGCGGGATGGCTCGGCGCACTGTACGAGCTGATGATCGAGACTCTCTTTTGCATCCCTGGTTCGAACCCCGGGTGATGACGTCTTTTGCCGATCTTTTACAGCAAGTGCCTGCACGGGGAGCTGTAAGTATTAGTTAATCCGCCTAATATCTCAGTCCATACAGTGGCGGGATGGCTCGGCGCACTGTACGAGCTGATGATCGAGACTCTCTTTTGCATCCCTGGTTCGAACCCCGGGTGATGACGTCTTTTGCCGATCTTTTACAGCAAGTGCCTGCACGGGGAGCTGTAAGTATTAGTTAATCCGCCTAATATCTCAGTCCATACAGTGGCGGGCGGGATGGCTCGGCGCACTGTACGAGCTGATGATCGAGACTCTCTTTTGCATCCCTGGTTCGAACCCCGGGTGATGACGTCTTTTGCCGATCTTTTACAGCAAGTGCCTGCACGGGGAGCTGTAAGTATTAGTTAATCCGCCTAATATCTCAGTCCATACAGTGGCGGGATGGCTCGGCGCACTGTACGAGCTGATGATCGAGACTCTCTTTTGCATCCCTGGTTCGAACCCCGGGTGATGACGTCTTTTGCCGATCTTTTACAGCAAGTGCCTGCACGGGGAGCTGTAAGTATTAGTTAATCCGCCTAATATCTCAGTCCATACAGTGGCGGGATGGCTCGGCGCACTGTACGAGCTGATGATCGAGACTCTCTTTTGCATCCCTGGTTCGAACCCCGGGTGATGACGTCTTTTGCCGATCTTTTACAGCAAGTGCCTGCACGGGGAGCTGTAAGTATTAGTTAATCCGCCTAATATCTCAGTCCATACAGTGGCGGGATGGCTCGGCGCACTGTACGAGCTGATGATCGAGACTCTCTTTTGCATCCCTGGTTCGAACCCCGGGTGATGACGTCTTTTGCCGATCTTTTACAGCAAGTGCCTGCACGGGGAGCTGTAAGTATTAGTTAATCCGCCTAATATCTCAGTCCATACAGTGGCGGGCGGGATGGCTCGGCGCACTGTACGAGCTGATGATCGAGACTCTCTTTTGCATCCCTGGTTCGAACCCCGGGTGATGACGTCTTTTGCCGATCTTTTACAGCAAGTGCCTGCACGGGGAGCTGTAAGTATTAGTTAATCCGCCTAATATCTCAGTCCATACAGTGGCGGGCGGGATGGCTCGGCGCACTGTACGAGCTGATGATCGAGACTCTCTTTTGCATCCCTGGTTCGAACCCCGGGTGATGACGTCTTTTGCCGATCTTTTACAGCAAGTGCCTGCACGGGGAGCTGTAAGTATTAGTTAATCCGCCTAATATCTCAGTCCATACAGTGGCGGGATGGCTCGGCGCACTGTACGAGCTGATGATCGAGACTCTCTTTTGCATCCCTGGTTCGAACCCCGGGTGATGACGTCTTTTGCCGATCTTTTACAGCAAGTGCCTGCACGGGGAGCTGTAAGTATTAGTTAATCCGCCTAATATCTCAGTCCATACAGTGGCGGGCGGGATGGCTCGGCGCACTGTACGAGCTGATGATCGAGACTCTCTTTTGCATCCCTGGTTCGAACCCCGGGTGATGACGTCTTTTGCCGATCTTTTACAGCAAGTGCCTGCACGGGGAGCTGTAAGTATTAGTTAATCCGCCTAATATCTCAGTCCATACAGTGGCGGGCGGGATGGCTCGGCGCACTGTACGAGCTGATGATCGAGACTCTCTTTTGCATCCCTGGTTCGAACCCCGGGTGATGACGTCTTTTGCCGATCTTTTACAGCAAGTGCCTGCACGGGGAGCTGTAAGTATTAGTTAATCCGCCTAATATCTCAGTCCATACAGTGGCGGGATGGCTCGGCGCACTGTACGAGCTGATGATCGAGACTCTCTTTTGCATCCCTGGTTCGAACCCCGGGTGATGACGTCTTTTGCCGATCTTTTACAGCAAGTGCCTGCACGGGGAGCTGTAAGTATTAGTTAATCCGCCTAATATCTCAGTCCATACAGTGGCGGGATGGCTCGGCGCACTGTACGAGCTGATGATCGAGACTCTCTTTTGCATCCCTGGTTCGAACCCCGGGTGATGACGTCTTTTGCCGATCTTTTACAGCAAGTGCCTGCACGGGGAGCTGTAAGTATTAGTTAATCCACCTAATATCTCAGTCCATACAGTAACGGGATGGCTCGGCGCACTGTACGAGCTGATGATCGAGACTCTCTTTTGCATCCCTGGTTCGAACCCCGGGTGATGACGTCTTTTGCCGATCTTTTACAGCAAGTGCCTGCACGGGGAGCTGTAAGTATTAGTTAATCCGCCTAATATCTCAGTCCATACAGTGGCGGGATGGCTCGGCGCACTGTACGAGCTGATGATCGAGACTCTCTTTTGCATCCCTGGTTCGAACCCCGGGTGATGACGTCTTTTGCCGATCTTTTACAACAAGTGCCTGCACGGGGAGCTGTAAGTATTAGTTAATCCGCCTAATATCTCAGTCCATACAGTGGCGGGATGGCTCGGCGCACTGTACGAGCTGATGATCGAGACTCTCTTTTGCATCCCTGGTTCGAACCCCGGGTGATGACGTCTTTTGCCGATCTTTTACAGCAAGTGCCTGCACGGGGAGCTGTAAGTATTAGTTAATCCGCCTAATATCTCAGTCCATACAGTGGCGGGATGGCTCGGCGCACTGTACGAGCTGATGATCGAGACTCTCTTTTGCATCCCTGGTTCGAACCCCGGGTGATGACGTCTTTTGCCGATCTTTTACAGCAAGTGCCTGCACGGGGAGCTGTAAGTATTAGTTAATCCGCCTAATATCTCAGTCCATACAGTGGCGGGATGGCTCGGCGCACTGTACGAGCTGATGATCGAGACTCTCTTTTGCATCCCTGGTTCGAACCCCGGGTGATGACGTCTTTTGCCGATCTTTTACAGCAAGTGCCTGCACGGGGAGCTGTAAGTATTAGTTAATCCGCCTAATATCTCAGTCCATACAGTGGCGGGATGGCTCGGCGCACTGTACGAGCTGATGATCGAGACTCTCTTTTGCATCCCTGGTTCGAATCCCGGGTGATGACGTCTTTTGCCGATCTTTTACAGCAAGTGCCTGCACGGGGAGCTGTAAGTATTAGTTAATCCGCCTAATATCTCAGTCCATACAGTGGCGGGATGGCTCGGCGCACTGTACGAGCTGATGATCGAGACTCTCTTTGCATCCCTGGTTCGAACCCCGGGTGATGACGTCTTTTGCCGATCTTTTACAGCAAGTGCCTGCACGGGGAGCTGTAAGTATTAGTTAATCCGCCTAATATCTCAGTCCATACAGTGGCGCGATGGCTCGGCGCACTGTATGAGCTGATGATCGAGACTCTCTTTTGCATCCCTGGTTCGAACCCCGGGTGATGACGTCTTTTGCCGATCTTTTACAGCAAGTGCCTGCACGGGGAGCTGTAAGTATTAGTTAATCCACCTAATATCTCAGTCCATACAGTGGCGCGATGGCTCGGCGCACTGTACGAGCTGATGATCGAGACTCTCTTTTGCATCCCTGGTTCGAACCCCGGGTGATGACGTCTTTTGCCGATCTTTTACAGCAAGTGCCTGCACGGGGAGCTGTAAGTATTAGTTAATCCACCTAATATCTCAGTCCATACAGTGGCGGGATGGCTCGGCGCACTGTACGAGCTGATGATCGAGACTCTCTTTTGCATCCCTGGTTCGAACCCCGGGTGATGACGTCTTTTGCCGATCTTTTACAGCAAGTGCCTGCACGGGGAGCTGTAAGTATTAGTTAATCCACCTAATATCTCAGTCCATACAGTGGCGGGATGGCTCGGCGCACTGTACGAGCTGATGATCGAGACTCTCTTTTGCATCCCTGGTTCGAACCCCGGGTGATGACGTCTTTTGCCGATCTTTTACAGCAAGTGCCTGCACGGGGAGCTGTAAGTATTAGTTAATCCACCTAATATCTCAGTCCATACACTGGCGGGATGGCTCGGCGCACTGTACGAGCTGATGATCGAGACTCTCTTTTGCATCCCTGGTTCGAACCCCGGGTGATGACGTCTTTTGCCGATCTTTTACAGCAAGTGCCTGCACGGGGAGCTGTAAGTATTAGTTAATCCACCTAATATCTCAGTCCATACACTGGCGGGATGGCTCGGCGCACTGTACGAGCTGATGATCGAGACTCTCTTTTGCATCCCTGGTTCGAACCCCGGGTGATGACGTCTTTTGCCGATCTTTTACAGCAAGTGCCTGCACGGGGAGCTGTAAGTATTAGTTAATCCACCTAATATCTCAGTCCATACACTGGCGGGATGGCTCGGCGCACTGTACGAGCTGATGATCGAGACTCTCTTTTGCATCCCTGGTTCGAACCCCGGGTGATGACGTCTTTTGCCGATCTTTTACAGCAAGTGCCTGCACGGGGAGCTGTAAGTATTAGTTAATCCACCTAATATCTCAGTCCATACACTGGCGGGATGGCTCGGCGCACTGTACGAGCTGATGATCGAGACTCTCTTTTGCATCCCTGGTTCGAACCCCGGGTGATGACGTCTTTTGCCGATCTTTTACAGCAAGTGCCTGCACGGGGAGCTGTAAGTATTAGTTAATCCACCTAATATGTCAGTCCATACACTGGCGGGATGGCTCGGCGCACTGTACGAGCTGATGATCGAGACTCTCTTTTGCATCCCTGGTTCGAACCCCGGGTGATGACGTCTTTTGCCGATCTTTTACAGCGAGTGCCTGCACGGGGAGCTGTAAATATTAGTTAATCCGCCTAATATCTCAGTCCATACACTGGCGGGATGGCTCGGCGCACTGTACGAGCTGATGATCGAGACTCTCTTTTGCATCCCTGGTTCGAACCCCGGGTGATGACGTCTTTTGCCGATCTTTTACAGCAAGTGCCTGCACGGGGAGCTGTAAGTATTAGTTAATCCGCCTAATATCTCAGTCCATACACTGGCGGGATGGCTCGGCGCACTGTACGAGCTGATGATCGAGACTCTCTTTTGCATCCCTGGTTCGAACCCCGGGTGATGACGTCTTTTGCCGATCTTTTACAGCAAGTGCCTGCACGGGGAGCTGTAAGTATTAGTTAATCCGCCTAATATCTCAGTCCATACACTGGCGGGATGGCTCGGCGCACTGTACGAGCTGATGATCGAGACTCTCTTTAGCATCCCTGGTTCGAACCCCGGGTGATGACGTCTTTTGCCGATCTTTTACAGCAAGTGCCTGCACGGGGAGCTGTAAGTATTAGTTAATCCGCCTAATATCTCAGTCCATACACTGGCGGGATGGCTCGGCGCACTGTACGAGCTGATGATCGAGACTCTCTTTTGCATCCCTGGTTCGAACCCCGGGTGATGACGTCTTTTGCCGATCTTTTACAGCAAGTGCCTGCACGGGGAGCTGTAAGTATTAGTTAATCCGCCTAATATCTCAGTCCATACACTGGCGGGATGGCTCGGCGCACTGTACGAGCTGATGATCGAGACTCTCTTTTGCATCCCTGGTTCGAACCCCGGGTGATGACGTCTTTTGCCGATCTTTTACAGCAAGTGCCTGCACGGGGAGCTGTAAGTATTAGTTAATCCGCCTAATATCTCAGTCCATACACTGGCGGGATGGCTCGGCGCACTGTACGAGCTGATGATCGAGACTCTCTTTTGCATCCCTGGTTCGAACCCCGGGTGATGACGTCTTTTGCCGATCTTTTACAGCAAGTGCCTGCACGGGGAGCTGTAAGTATTAGTTAATCCGCCTAATATCTCAGTCCATACACTGGCGGGATGGCTCGGCGCACTGTACGAGCTGATGATCGAGACTCTCTTTAGCATCCCTGGTTCGAACCCCGGGTGATGACGTCTTTTGCCGATCTTTTACAGCAAGTGCCTGCACGGGGAGTTGTAAGTATTAGTTAATCCGCCTAATATCTCAGTCCATACAGTGGCGGGATGGCTCGGCGCACTGTACGAGCTGATGATCGAGACTCTCTTTTGCATCCCTGGTTCGAACCCCGGGTGATGACGTCTTTTGCCGATCTTTTACAGCAAGTGCCTGCACGGGGAGCTGTAAGTATTAGTTAATCCGCCTAATATCTCAGTCCATACAGTGGCGGGATGGCTCGGCGCACTGTACGAGCTGATGATCGAGACTCTCTTTTGCATCCCTGGTTCGAACCCCGGGTGATGACGTCTTTTGCCGATCTTTTACAGCAAGTGCCTGCACGGGGAGTTGTAAGTATTAGTTAATCCGCCTAATATCTCAGTCCATACAGTGGCGGGATGGCTCGGCGCACTGTACGAGCTGATGATCGAGACTCTCTTTTGCATCCCTGGTTCGAACCCCGGGTGATGACGTCTTTTGCCGATCTTTTACAGCAAGTGCCTGCACGGGGAGCTGTAAGTATTAGTTAATCCGCCTAATATCTCAGTCCATACAGTGGCGGGATGGCTCGGCGCACTGTGCGAGCTGATGATCGAGACTCTCTTTTGCATCCCTGGTTCGAACCCCGGGTGATGACGTCTTTTGCCGATCTTTTACAGCAAGTGCCTGCACGGGGAGCTGTAAGTATTAGTTAATCCGCCTAATATCTCAGTCCATACAGTGGCGGGATGGCTCGGCGCACTGTACGAGCTGATGATCGAGACTCTCTTTTGCATCCCTGGTTCGAACCCCGGGTGATGACGTCTTTTGCCGATCTTTTACAGCAAGTGCCTGCACGGGGAGCTGTAAGTATTAGTTAATCCGCCTAATATCTCAGTCCATACAGTGGCGGGATGGCTCGGCGCACTGTACGAGCTGATGATCGAGACTCTCTTTTGCATCCCTGGTTCGAACCCCGGGCGATGACGTCTTTTGCCGATCTTTTACAGCAAGTGCCTGCACGGGGAGCTGTAAGTATTAGTTATTCCCCCTAATATCTCAGTCCATACAGTGGCGCGATGGCTCGGCGCACTGTACGAGCTGATGATCGAGACTCTCTTTTGCATCCCTGGTTCGAACCCCGGGCGATGACGTCTTTTGCCGATCTTTTGCAGCAAGTGCCTGCACGGGGAGCTGTAAGTATTAGTTAATCCACCTAATATCTCAGTCCATACAGTGGCGCGATGGCTCGGCGCACTGTACGAGCTGATGATCGAGACTCTCTTTTGCATCCCTGGTTCGAACCCCGGGCGATGACGTCTTTTGCCGATCTTTTGCAGCAAGTGCCTGCACGGGGAGCTGTAAGTATTAGTTAATCCACCTAATATCTCAGTCCATACAGTGGCGGGAAGGCTCGGCGCACTGTACGAGCTGATGATCGAGACTCTCTTTTGCATCCCTGGTTCGAACCCCGGGCGATGACGTCTTTTGCCGATCTTTTGCAGCAAGTGCCTGCACGGGGAGCTGTAAGTATTAGTTAATCCACCTAATATCTCAGTCCATACAGTGGCGGGAAGGCTCGGCGCACTGTACGAGCTGATGATCGAGACTCTCTTTTGCATCCCTGGTTCGAACCCCGGGCGATGACGTCTTTTGCCGATCTTTTGCAGCAAGTGCCTGCACGGGGAGCTGTAAGTATTAGTTAATCCACCTAATATCTCAGTCCATACAGTGGCGGGATGGCTCGGCGCACTGTACGAGCTGATGATCGAGACTCTCTTTTGCATCCCTGGTTCGAACCCCGGGCGATGACGTCTTTTGCCGATCTTTTGCAGCAAGTGCCTGCACGGGGAGCTGTAAGTATTAGTTAATCCACCTAATATCTCAGTCCATACAGTGGCGGGATGGCTCGGCGCACTGTACGAGCTGATGATCGAGACTCTCTTTTGCATCCCTGGTTCGAACCCCGGGCGATGACGTCTTTTGCCGATCTTTTGCAGCAAGTGCCTGCACGGGGAGCTGTAAGTATTAGTTAATCCACCTAATATCTCAGTCCATACAGTGGCGGGATGGCTCGGCGCACTGTACGAGCTGATGATCGAGACTCTCTTTTGCATCCCTGGTTCGAACCCCGGGCGATGACGTCTTTTGCCGATCTTTTGCAGCAAGTGCCTGCACGGGGAGCTGTAAGTATTAGTTAATCCACCTAATATCTCAGTCCATACAGTGGCGGGATGGCTCGGCGCACTGTTCGAGCTGATGATCGAGACTCTCTTTTGCATCCCTGGTTCGAACCCCGGGCGATGACGTCTTTTGCCGATCTTTTGCAGCAAGTGCCTGCACGGGGAGCTGTAAGTATTAGTTAATCCACCTAATATCTCAGTCCATACAGTGGCGGGATGGCTCGGCGCACTGTTCGAGCTGATGATCGAGACTCTCTTTTGCATCCCTGGTTCGAACCCCGGGCGATGACGTCTTTTGCCGATCTTTTGCAGCAAGTGCCTGCACGGGGAGCTGTAAGTATTAGTTAATCCACCTAATATCTCAGTCCATACAGTGGCGGGATGGCTCGGCGCACTGTTCGAGCTGATGATCGAGACTCTCTTTTGCATCCCTGGTTCGAACCCCGGGCGATGACGTCTTTTGCCGATCTTTTGCAGCAAGTGCCTGCACGGGGAGCTGTAAGTATTAGTTAATCCACCTAATATCTCAGTCCATACAGTGGCGGGATGGCTCGGCGCACTGCACGAGCT
Organism: Apostichopus japonicus; assembly: GCF_037975245.1. Classification (NCBI taxonomy): domain Eukaryota; kingdom Metazoa; phylum Echinodermata; class Holothuroidea; order Aspidochirotida; family Stichopodidae; genus Apostichopus; species Apostichopus japonicus. Next base: position 15,596,307 of record NC_092572.1, read on the forward strand.
GATGATCGAGACTCTCTTTTGCATCCCTGGTTCGAACCCCGGGCGATGACGTCTTTTGCCGATCTTTTACAGCAAGTGCCTGCACGGGGAGCTGTAAGTATTAGTTAATCCACCTAATATCTCAGTCCATACAGTGGCGGGATGGCTCGGCGCACTGCACGAGCTGATGATCGAGACTCTCTTTTGCATCCCTGGTTCGAACCCCGGGCGATGACGTCTTTTGCCGATCTTTTGCAGCAAGTGCCTGCACGGGGAGCTGTAAGTATTAGTTAATCCACCTAATATCTCAGTCCATACAGTGGCGGGATGGCTCGGCGCACTGTACGAGCTGATGATCGAGACTCTCTTTTGCATCCCTGGTTCGAACCCCGGGCGATGACGTCTTTTGCCGATCTTTTGCAGCAAGTGCCTGCACGGGGAGCTGTAAGTATTAGTTAATCCACCTAATATCTCAGTCCATACAGTGGCGGGATGGCTCGGCGCACTGTACGAGCTGATGATCGAGACTCTCTTTTGCATCCCTGGTTCGAACCCCGGGCGATGACGTCTTTTGCCGATCTTTTGCAGCAAGTGCCTGCACGGGGAGCTGTAAGTATTAGTTAATCCACCTAATATCTCAGTCCATACAGTGGCGGGATGGCTCGGCGCACTGTACGAGCTGATGATCGAGACTCTCTTTTGCATCCCTGGTTCGAACCCCGGGTGATGACGTCTTTTGCCGATCTTTTACAGCAAGTGCCTGCACGGGGAGCTGTAAGTATTAGTTAATCCACCTAATATCTCAGTCCATACAGTGGCGGGATGGCTCGGCGCACTGTACGAGCTGATGATCGAGACTCTCTTTTGCATCCCTGGTTCGAACCCCGGGCGATGACGTCTTTTGCCGATCTTTTGCAGCAAGTGCCTGCACGGGGAGCTGTAAGTATTAGTTAATCCACCTAATATCTCAGTCCATACAGTGGCGGGATGGCTCGGCGCACTGTACGAGCTGATGATCGAGACTCTCTTTTGCATCCCTGGTTCGAACCCCGGGCGATGACGTCTTTTGCCGATCTTTTGCAGCAAGTGCCTGCACGGGGAGCTGTAAGTATTAGTTAATCCACCTAATATCTCAGTCCATACAGTGGCGGGATGGCTCGGCGCACTGTACGAGCTGATGATCGAGACTCTCTTTTGCATCCCTGGTTCGAACCCCGGGCGATGACGTCTTTTGCCGATCTTTTGCAGCAAGTGCCTGCACGGGGAGCTGTAAGTAATAGTTAATCCACCTAATATCTCAGTCCATACAGTGGCGGGATGGCTCGGCGCACTGTACGAGCTGATGATCGAGACTCTCTTTTGCATCCCTGGTTCGAACCCCGGGCGATGACGTCTTTTGCCGATCTTTTGCAGCAAGTGCCTGCACGGGGAGCTGTAAGTAATAGTTAATCCACCTAATATCTCAGTCCATACAGTGGCGGGATGGCTCGGCGCACTGTACGAGCTGATGATCGAGACTCTCTTTTGCATCCCTGGTTCGAACCCCGGGCGATGACGTCTTTTGCCGATCTTTTGCAGCAAGTGCCTGCACGGGGAGCTGTAAGTAATAGTTAATCCACCTAATATCTCAGTCCATACAGTGGCGGGATGGCTCGGCGCACTGCACGAGCTGATGATCGAGACTCTCTTTTGCATCCCTGGTTCGAACCCCGGGTGATGACGTCTTTTGCCGATCTTTTGCAGCAAGTGCCTGCACGGGGACCTGTAAGTATTAGTTAATCCACCTAATATCTCAGTCCATACAGTGGCGGGATGGCTCGGCGCACTGCACGAGCTGATGATCGAGACTCTCTTTTGCATCCCTGGTTCGAACCCCGGGTGATGACGTCTTTTGCCGATCTTTTACAGCAAGTGCCTGCACGGGGAGCTGTAAGTATTAGTTAATCCACCTAATATCTCAGTCCATACAGTGGCGGGATGGCTCGGCGCACTGTACGAGCTGATGATCGAGACTCTCTTTTGCATCCCTGGTTCGAACCCCGGGTGATGACGTCTTTTGCCGATCTTTTACAGCAAGTGCCTGCACGGGGAGCTGTAAGTATTAGTTAATCCGCCTAATATCTCAGTCCATACAGTGGCGGGATGGCTCGGCGCACTGTACGAGCTGATGATCGAGACTCTCTTTTGCATCCCTGGTTCGAACCCCGGGCGATGACGTCTTTTGCCGATCTTTTGCAGCAAGTGCCTGCACGGGGAGCTGTAAGTAATAGTTAATCCGCCTAATATCTCAGTCCATACAGTGGCGGGATGGCTCGGCGCACTGTACGAGCTGATGATCGAGACTCTCTTTTGCATCCCTGGTTCGAACCCCGGGTGATGACGTCTTTTGCCGATCTTTTACAGCAAGTGCCTGCACGGGGAGCTGTAAGTATTAGTTAATCCGCCTAATATCTCAGTCCATACAGTGGCGGGATGGCTCGGCGCACTGTACGAGCTGATGATCGAGACTCTCTTTTGCATCCCTGGTTCGAACCCCGGGCGATGACGTCTTTTGCCGATCTTTTGCAGCAAGTGCCTGCACGGGGAGCTGTAAGTAATAGTTAATCCGCCTAATATCTCAGTCCATACAGTGGCGGGATGGCTCGGCGCACTGTACGAGCTGATGATCGAGACTCTCTTTTGCATCCCTGGTTCGAACCCCGGGCGATGACGTCTTTTGCCGATCTTTTGCAGCAAGTGCCTGCACGGGGAGCTGTAAGTAATAGTTAATCCACCTAATATCTCAGTCCATACAGTGGCGGGATGGCTCGGCGCACTGCACGAGCTGATGATCGAGACTCTCTTTTGCATCCCTGGTTCGAACCCCGGGTGATGACGTCTTTTGCCGATCTTTTGCAGCAAGTGCCTGCACGGGGACCTGTAAGTATTAGTTAATCCACCTAATATCTCAGTCCATACAGTGGCGGGATGGCTCGGCGCACTGCACGAGCTGATGATCGAGACTCTCTTTTGCATCCCTGGTTCGAACCCCGGGTGATGACGTCTTTTGCCGATCTTTTACAGCAAGTGCCTGCACGGGGACCTGTAAGTATTAGTTAATCCACCTAATATCTCAGTCCATACAGTGGCGGGATGGCTCGGCGCACTGTACGAGCTGATGATCGAGACTCTCTTTTGCATCCCTGGTTCGAACCCCGGGTGATGACGTCTTTTGCCGATCTTTTACAGCAAGTGCCTGCACGGGGAGCTGTAAGTATTAGTTAATCCACCTAATATCTCAGTCCATACAGTGGCGCGATGGCTCGGCGCACTGTACGAGCTGATGATCGAGACTCTCTTTTGCATCCCTGGTTCGAACCCCGGGTGATGACGTCTTTTGCCGATCTTTTACAGCAAGTGCCTGCACGGGGAGCTGTAAGTATTAGTTATTCCCCCTAATATCTCAGTCCATACAGTGGCGGGATGGCTCGGCGCACTGTACGAGCTGATGATCGAGACTCTCTTTTGCATCCCTGGTTCAAACCCCGGGTGATGACGTCTTTTGCCGATCTTTTGCAGCAAGTGCCTGCACGGGGAGCTGTAAGTATTAGTTATTCCCCCTAATATCTCAGTCCATACAGTGGCGGGATGGCTCGGCGCACTGTACGAGCTGATGATCGAGACTCTCTTTTGCATCCCTGGTTCAAACCCCGGGTGATGACGTCTTTTGCCGATCTTTTGCAGCAAGTGCCTGCACGGGGAGCTGTAAGTATTAGTTATTCCCCCTAATATCTCAGTCCATACAGTGGCGGGATGGCTCGGCGCACTGTACGAGCTGATGATCGAGACTCTCTTTTGCATCCCTGGTTCGAACCCCGGGTGATGACGTCTTTTGCCGATCTTTTGCAGCAAGTGCCTGCACGGGGAGCTGTAAGTATTAGTTATTCCCCCTAATATCTCAGTCCATACAGTGGCGAGCGGGATGGCTCGGCGCACTGTACGAGCTGATGATCGAGACTCTCTTTTGCATCCCTGGTTCGAACCCCGGGTGATGACGTCTTTTGCCGATCTTTTGCAGCAAGTGCCTGCACGGGGAGCTGTAAGTATTAGTTAATCCGCCTAATATCTCAGTCCATACAGTGGCGGGATGGCTCGGCGCACTGTACGAGCTGATGATCGAGACTCTCTTTTGCATCCCTGGTTCGAACCCCGGGTGATGACGTCTTTTGCCGATCTTTTGCAGCAAGTGTCTGCACGGGGAGCTGTAAGTATTAGTTAATCCACCTAATATCTCAGTCCATACAGTGGCGCGATGACTCGGCGCACTGTACGAGCTGATGATCGAGACTCTCTTTTGCATCCCTGGTTCGAACCCCGGGTGATGACGTCTTTTGCCGATCTTTTGCAGCAAGTGCCTGCACGGGGAGCTGTAAGTATTAGTTAATCCGCCTAATATCTCAGTCCATACAGTGGCGCGATGACTCGGCGCACTGTACGAGCTGATGATCGAGACTCTCTTTTGCATCCCTGGTTCGAACCCCGGGTGATGACGTCTTTTGCCGATCTTTTGCAGCAAGTGCCTGCACGGGGAGCTGTAAGTATTAGTTAATCCACCTAATATCTCAGTCCATACAGTGGCGGGAAGGCTCGGCGCACTGTACGAGCTGATGATCGAGACTCTCTTTTGCATCCCTGGTTCGAACCCCGGGTGATGACGTCTTTTGCCGATCTTTTACAGCAAGTGCCTGCACGGGGAGCTGTAAGTATTAGTTAATCCACCTAATATCTCAGTCCATACAGTGGCGGGATGGCTCGGCGCACTGTACGAGCTGATGATCGAGACTCTCTTTTGCATCGCTGGTTCGAACCCCGGGTGATGACGTCTTTTGCCGATCTTTTACAGCAAGTGCCTGCACGGGGAGCTGTAAGTTTTAGTTAATCCACCTAATATCTCAGTCCATACAGTGGCGGGATGGCTCGGCGCACTGTACGAGCTGATGATCGAGACTCTCTTTTGCATCGCTGGTTCGAACCCCGGGTGATGACGTCTTTTGCCGATCTTTTACAGCAAGTGCATGCACGGGGAGCTGTAAGTTTTAGTTAATCCACCTAATATCTCAGTCCATACAGTGGCGGGATGGCTCGGCGCACTGTACGAGCTGATGATCGAGACTCTCTTTTGCATCGCTGGTTCGAACCCCGGGTGATGACGTCTTTTGCCGATCTTTTACAGCAAGTGCCTGCACGGGGAGCTGTAAGTATTCGTTAATCCGCCTAATATCTCAGTCCATACAGTGGCGCGATGGCTCGGCGCACTGTACGAGCTGATGATCGAGACTCTCTTTTGCATCCCTGGTTCGAACCCCGGGTGATGACGTCTTTTGCCGATCTTTTACAGCAAGTGCCTGCACGGGGAGCTGTAAGTATTCGTTAATCCGCCTAATATCTCAGTCCATACAGTGGCGCGATGGCTCGGCGCACTGTACGAGCTGATGATCGAGACTCTCTTTTGCATCCGTGGTTCGAACCCCGGGTGATGACGTCTTTTGCCGATCTTTTACAGCAAGTGCCTGCACGGGGAGCTGTAAGTATTAGTTAATCCGCCTAATATCTCAGTCCATACAGTGGCGCGATGGCTCGGCGCACTGTACGAGCTGATGATCGAGACTCTCTTTTGCATCCGTGGTTCGAACCCCGGGTGATGACGTCTTTTGCCGATCTTTTACAGCAAGTGCCTGCACGGGGAGCTGTAAGTATTAGTTAATCCGCCTAATATCTCAGTCCATACAGTGGCGCGATGGCTCGGCGCACTGTACGAGCTGATGATCGAGACTCTCTTTTGCATCCCTGGTTCGAACCCCGGGTGATGACGTCTTTTGCCGATCTTTTACAGCAAGTGCCTGCACGGGGAGCTGTAAGTATTAGTTAATCCGCCTAATATCTCAGTCCATACAGTGGCGCGATGGCTCGGCGCACTGTACGAGCTGATGATCGAGACTCTCTTTTGCATCCCTGGTTCGAACCCCGGGTGATGACGTCTTTTGCCGATCTTTTACAGCAAGTGCCTGCACGGGGAGCTGTAAGTATTAGTTAATCCGCCTAATATCTCAGTCCATACAGTGGCGCGATGGCTCGGCGCACTGTACGAGCTGATGATCGAGACTCTCTTTTGCATCCCTGGTTCGAACCCCGGGTGATGACGTCTTTTGCCGATCTTTTACAGCAAGTGCCTGCACGGGGAGCTGTAAGTATTAGTTAATCCGCCTAATATCTCAGTCCATACAGTGGCGCGATGGCTCGGCGCACTGTACGAGCTGATGATCGAGACTCTCTTTTGCATCCCTGGTTCGAACCCCGGGTGATGACGTCTTTTGCCGATCTTTTACAGCAAGTGCCTGCACGGGGAGCTGTAAGTATTAGTTAATCCGCCTAATATCTCAGTCCATACAGTGGCGCGATGGCTCGGCGCACTGTACGAGCTGATGATCGAGACTCTCTTTTGCATCCCTGGTTCGAACCCCGGGTGATGACGTCTTTTGCCGATCTTTTACAGCAAGTGCCTGCACGGGGAGCTGTAAGTATTAGTTAATCCGCCTAATATCTCAGTCCATACAGTGGCGCGATGACTCGGCGCACTGTACGAGCTGATGATCGAGACTCTCTTTTGCATCCCTGGTTCGAACCCCGGGTGATGACGTCTTTTGCCGATCTTTTACAGCAAGTGCCTGCACGGGGAGCTGTAAGTATTAGTTAATCCGCCTAATATCTCAGTCAATCCAGTGGCGGGATGGCTCGGCGCACTGTACGAGCTGATGATCGAGACTCTCTTTTGCATCCCTGGTTCGAACCCCGGGTGATGACGTCTTTTGCCGATCTTTTACAGCAAGTGCCTGCACGGGGAGCTGTAAGTTTTAGTTAATCCGCCTAATATCTCAGTCCATACAGTGGCGGGATGGCTCGGCGCACTGTACGAGCTGATGATCGAGACTCTCTTTTGCATCCCTGGTTCGAACCCCGGGTGATGACGTCTTTTGCCGATCTTTTACAGCAAGTGCCTGCACGGGGAGCTGTAAGTATTAGTTAATCCACCTAATATCTCAGTCCATACAGTGGCGGGATGGCTCGGCGCACTGTACGAGCTGATGATCGAGACTCTCTTTTGCATCCCTGGTTCGAACCCCGGGTGATGACGTCTTTTGCCGATCTTTTACAGCAAGTGCCTGCACGGGGAGCTGTAAGTATTAGTTAATCCACCTAATATCTCAGTCCATACAGTGGCGGGATGGCTCGGCGCACTGTACGAGCTGATGATCGAGACTCTCTTTTGCATCCCTGGTTCGAACCCCGGGTGATGACGTCTTTTGCCGATCTTTTACAGCAAGTGCCTGCACGGGGAGCTGTAAGTATTAGTTAATCCACCTAATATCTCAGTTCATACAGTGGCGGGATGGCTCGGCGCACTGTACGAGCTGATGATCGAGACTCTCTTTTGCATCCCTGTTTCGAACCCCGGGTGATGACGTCTTTTGCCGATCTTTTACAGCAAGTGCCTGCACGGGGAGCTGTAAGTATTAGTTAATCCGCCTAATATCTCAGTCCATACAGTGGCGGGATGGCTCGGCGCACTGTACGAGCTGATGATCGAGACTCTCTTTTGCATCCCTGGTTCGAACCCCGGGTGATGACGTCTTTTGCCGATCTTTTACAGCAAGTGCCTGCACGGGGAGCTGTAAGTATTAGTTAATCCGCCTAATATCTCAGTCCATACAGTGGCGGGATGGCTCGGCGCACTGTACGAGCTGATGATCGAGACTCTCTTTTGCATCCGTGGTTCGAACCCCGGGTGATGACGTCTTTTGCCGATCTTTTACAGCAAGTGCCTACACGGGGAGCTGTAAGTATTAGTTAATCCGCCTGATATCTCAGTCCATACAGTGGCGGGATGGCTCGGCGCACTGTACGAGCTGATGATCGAGACTCTCTTTTGCATCCGTGGTTCGAACCCCGGGTGATGACGTCTTTTGCCGATCTTTTACAGCAAGTGCCTACACGGGGAGCTGTAAGTATTAGTTAATCCGCCTAATATCTCAGTCCATACAGTGGCGGGATGGCTCGGCGCACTGTACGAGCTGATGATCGAGACTCTCTTTTGCATCCCTGGTTCGAACCCCGGGTGATGACGTCTTTTGCCGATCTTTTACAGCAAGTGCCTGCACGGGGAGCTGTAAGTATTAGTTAATCCGCCTAATATCTCAGTCCATACGGTGGCGGGATGGCTCGGCGCACTGTACGAGCTGATGATCGAGACTCTCTTTTGCATCCCTGGTTCGAACCCCGGGTGATGACGTCTTTTGCCGATCTTTTACAGCAAGTGCCTGCACGGGGAGCTGTAAGTATTAGTTAATCCGCCTAATATCTCAGTCCATACAGTGGCGGGATGGCTCGGCGCACTGTACGAGCTGATGATCGAGACTCTCTTTTGCATCCCTGGTTCGAACCCCGGGTGATGACGTCTTTTGCCGATCTTTTACAGCAAGTGCCTGCACGGGGAGCTGTAAGTATTAGTTAATCCGCCTAATATCTCAGTCCATACAGTGGCGGGATGGCTCGGCGCACTGTACGAGCTGATGATCGAGACTCTCTTTTGCATCCCTGGTTCGAACCCCGGGTGATGACGTCTTTTGCCGATCTTTTACAGCAAGTGCCTGCACGGGGAGCTGTAAGTATTAGTTAGACCGCCTAATATCTCAGTCCATACAGTGGCGGGATGGCTCGGCGCACTGTACGAGCTGATGATCGAGACTCTCTTTTGCATCCCTGGTTCGAACCCCGGGTGATGACGTCTTTTGCCGATCTTTTACAGCAAGTGCCTGCACGGGGAGCTGTAAGTATGAGTTAATCCGCCTAATATCTCAGTCCATACAGTGGCGGGATGGCTCGGCGCACTGTACGAGCTGATGATCGAGACTCTCTTTTGCATCCCTGGTTCGAACCCCGGGTGATGACGTCTTTTGCCGATCTTTTACAGCAAGTGCCTGCACGGGGAGCTGTAAGTATGAGTTAATCCGCCTAATATCTCAGTCCATACAGTGGCGGGATGGCTCGGCGCACTGTACGAGCTGATGATCGAGACTCTCTTTTGCATCCCTGGTTCGAACCCCGGGTGATGACGTCTTTTGCCGATCTTTTACAGCAAGTGCCTGCACGGGGAGCTGTAAGTATGAGTTAATCCGCCTAATATCTCAGTCCATACAGTGGCGCGATGGCTCGGCGCACTGTACGAGCTGATGATCGAGACTCTCTTTTGCATCCCTGGTTCGAACCCCGGGTGATGACGTCTTTTGCCGATCTTTTACAGCAAGTGCCTGCACGGGGAGCTGTAAGTATGAGTTAATCCGCCTAATATCTCAGTCCATACAGTGGCGGGATGGCTCGGCGCACTGTACGAGCTGATGATCGAGACTCTCTTTTGCATCCCTGGTTCGAACCCCGGGTGATGACGTCTTTTGCCGATCTTTTACAGCAAGTGCCTGCACGGGGAGCTGTAAGTATTAGTTAATCCGCCTAATATCTCAGTCCATACAGTGGCGGGATGGCTCGGCGCACTGTACGAGCTGATGATCGAGACTCTCTTTTGCATCCCTGGTTCGAACCCCGGGTGATGACGTCTTTTGCCGATCTTTTACAGCAAGTGCCTGCACGGGGAGCTGTAAGTATTAGTTAATCCGCCTAATATCTCAGTCCATACAGTGGCGGGATGGCTCGGCGCACTGTACGAGCTGATGATCGAGACTCTCTTTTGCATCCCTGGTTCGAACCCCGGGTGATGACGTCTTTTGCCGATCTTTTACAGCAAGTGCCTGCACGGGGAGCTGTAAGTATTAGTTAATCCGCCTAATATCTCAGTCCATACAGTGGCGGGATGGCTCGGCGCACTGTACGAGCTGATGATCGAGACTCTCTTTTGCATCCCTGGTTCGAACCCCGGGTGATGACGTCTTTTGCCGATCTTTTACAGCAAGTGCCTGCACGGGGAGCTGTAAGTATTAGTTAATCCGCCTAATATCTCAGTCCATACAGTGGCGGGATGGCTCGGCGCACTGTACGAGCTGATGATCGAGACTCTCTTTTGCATCCCTGGTTCGAACCCCGGGTGATGACGTCTTTTGCCGATCTTTTACAGCAAGTGCCTGCACGGGGAGCTGTAAGTATTAGTTAATCCGCCTAATATCTCAGTCCATACAGTGGCGGGATGGCTCGGCGCACTGTACGAGCTGATGATCGAGACTCTCTTTTGCATCCCTGGTTCGAACCCCGGGTGATGACGTCTTTTGCCGATCTTTTACAGCAAGTGCCTGCACGGGGAGCTGTAAGTATTAGTTAATCCGCCTAATATCTCAGTCCATACAGTGGCGGGATGGCTCGGCGCACTGTACGAGCTGATGATCGAGACTCTCTTTTGCATCCGTGGTTCGAACCCCGGGTGATGACGTCTTTTGCCGATCTTTTACAGCAAGTGCCTGCACGGGGAGCTGTAAGTATTAGTTAATCCGCCTAATATCTCAGTCCATACAGTGGCGGGATGGCTCGGCGCACTGTACGAGCTGATGATCGAGACTCTCTTTTGCATCCCTGGTTCGAACCCCGGGTGATGACGTCTTTTGCCGATCTTTTACAGCAAGTGCCTGCACGGGGAGCTGTAAGTATTAGTTAATCCGCCTAATATCTCAGTCCATACAGTGGCGGGATGGCTCGGCGCACTGTACGAGCTGATGATCGAGACTCTCTTTTGCATCCCTGGTTCGAACCCCGGGTGATGACGTCTTTTGCCGATCTTTTACAGCAAGTGCCTGCACGGGGAGCTGTAAGTATTAGTTAATCCGCCTAATATCTCAGTCCATACAGTGGCGGGATGGCTCGGCGCACTGTACGAGCTGATGATCGAGACTCTCTTTTGCATCCCTGGTTCGAACCCCGGGTGATGACGTCTTTTGCCGATCTTTTACAGCAAGTGCCTGCACGGGGAGCTGTAAGTATTAGTTAATCCGCCTAATATCTCAGTCCATACAGTGGCGGGATGGCTCGGCGCACTGTACGAGCTGATGATCGAGACTCTCTTTTGCATCCCTGGTTCGAACCCCGGGTGATGACGTCTTTTGCCGATCTTTTACAGCAAGTGCCTGCACGGGGAGCTGTAAGTATTAGTTAATCCGCCTAATATCTCAGTCCATACAGTGGCGGGATGGCTCGGCGCACTGTACGAGCTGATGATCGAGACTCTCTTTTGCATCCCTGGTTCGAACCCCGGGTGATGACGTCTTTTGCCGATCTTTTACAGCAAGTGCCTGCACGGGGAGCTGTAAGTATTAGTTAATCCGCCTAATATCTCAGTCCATACAGTGGCGGGATGGCTCGGCGCACTGTACGAGCTGATGATCGAGACTCTCTTTTGCATCCCTGGTTCGAACCCCGGGTGATGACGTCTTTTGCCGATCTTTTACAGCAAGTGCCTGCACGGGGAGCTGTAAGTATTAGTTAATCCGCCTAATATCTCAGTCCATACAGTGGCGGGATGGCTCGGCGCACTGTACGAGCTGATGATCGAGACTCTCTTTTGCATCCCTGGTTCGAACCCCGGGTGATGACGTCTTTTGCCGATCTTTTACAGCAAGTGCCTGCACGGGGAGCTGTAAGTATTAGTTAATCCGCCTAATATCTCAGTCCATACAGTGGCGGGATGGCTCGGCGCACTGTACGAGCTGATGATCGAGACTCTCTTTTGCATCCCTGGTTCGAACCCCGGGTGATGACGTCTTTTGCCGATCTTTTACAGCAAGTGCCTGCACGGGGAGCTGTAAGTATTAGTTAATCCGCCTAATATCTCAGTCCATACAGTGGCGGGATGGCTCGGCGCACTGTACGAGCTGATGATCGAGACTCTCTTTTGCATCCCTGGTTCGAACCCCGGGTGATGACGTCTTTTGCCGATCTTTTACAGCAAGTGCCTGCACGGGGAGCTGTAAGTATTAGTTAATCCGCCTAATATCTCAGTCCATACAGTGGCGGGATGGCTCGGCGCACTGTACGAGCTGATGATCGAGACTCTCTTTTGCATCCCTGGTTCGAACCCCGGGTGATGACGTCTTTTGCCGATCTTTTACAGCAAGTGCCTGCACGGGGAGCTGTAAGTATTAGTTAATCCGCCTAATATCTCAGTCCATACAGTGGCGGGATGGCTCGGCGCACTGTACGAGCTGATGATCGAGACTCTCTTTTGCATCCCTGGTTCGAACCCCGGGTGATGACGTCTTTTGCCGATCTTTTACAGCAAGTGCCTGCACGGGGAGCTGTAAGTATTAGTTAATCCGCCTAATATCTCAGTCCATACAGTGGCGGGATGGCTCGGCGCACTGTACGAGCTGATGATCGAGACTCTCTTTTGCATCCCTGGTTCGAACCCCGGGTGATGACGTCTTTTGCCGATCTTTTACAGCAAGTGCCTGCACGGGGAGCTGTAAGTATTAGTTAATCCACCTAATATCTCAGTCCATACAGTGGCGGGATGGCTCGGCGCACTGTACGAGCTGATGATCGAGACTCTCTTTTGCATCCCTGGTTCGAACCCCGGGTGATGACGTCTTTTGCCGATCTTTTACAGCAAGTGCCTGCACGGGGAGCTGTAAGTATTAGTTAATCCGCCTAATATCTCAGTCCATACAGTGGCGGGATGGCTCGGCGCACTGTACGAGCTGATGATCGAGACTCTCTTTTGCATCCCTGGTTCGAACCCCGGGTGATGACGTCTTTTGCCGATCTTTTACAGCAAGTGCCTGCACGGGGAGCTGTAAGTATTAGTTAATCCGCCTAATATCTCAGTCCATACAGTGGCGGGATGGCTCGGCGCACTGTACGAGCTGATGATCGAGACTCTCTTTTGCATCCCTGGTTCGAACCCCGGGTGATGACGTCTTTTGCCGATCTTTTACAGCAAGTGCCTGCACGGGGAGCTGTAAGTATTAGTTAATCCGCCTAATATCTCAGTCCATACAGTGGCGGGATGGCTCGGCGCACTGTACGAGCTGATGATCGAGACTCTCTTTTGCATCCCTGGTTCGAACCCCGGGTGATGACGTCTTTTGCCGATCTTTTACAGCAAGTGCCTGCACGGGGAGCTGTAAGTATTAGTTAATCCGCCTAATATCTCAGTCCATACAGTGGCGGGATGGCTCGGCGCACTGTACGAGCTGATGATCGAGACTCTCTTTTGCATCCCTGGTTCGAACCCCGGGTGATGACGTCTTTTGCCGATCTTTTACAGCAAGTGCCTGCACGGGGAGCTGTAAGTATTAGTTAATCCGCCTAATATCTCAGTCCATACAGTGGCGGGATGGCTCGGCGCACTGTACGAGCTGATGATCGAGACTCTCTTTTGCATCCCTGGTTCGAACCCCGGGTGATGACGTCTTTTGCCGATCTTTTACAGCAAGTGCCTGCACGGGGAGCTGTAAGTATTAGTTAATCCGCCTAATATCTCAGTCCATACAGTGGCGGGATGGCTCGGCGCACTGTACGAGCTGATGATCGAGACTCTCTTTTGCATCCCTGGTTCGAACCCCGGGTGATGACGTCTTTTGCCGATCTTTTACAGCAAGTGCCTGCACGGGGAGCTGTAAGTATTAGTTAATCCGCCTAATATCTCAGTCCATACAGTGGCGGGATGGCTCGGCGCACTGTACGAGCTGATGATCGAGACTCTCTTTTGCATCCCTGGTTCGAACCCCGGGTGATGACGTCTTTTGCCGATCTTTTACAGCAAGTGCCTGCACGGGGAGCTGTAAGTATTAGTTAATCCGCCTAATATCTCAGTCCATACAGTGGCGGGATGGCTCGGCGCACTGTACGAGCTGATGATCGAGACTCTCTTTTGCATCCCTGGTTCGAACCCCGGGTGATGACGTCTTTTGCCGATCTTTTACAGCAAGTGCCTGCACGGGGAGCTGTAAGTATTAGTTAATCCGCCTAATATCTCAGTCCATACAGTGGCGGGATGGCTCGGCGCACTGTACGAGCTGATGATCGAGACTCTCTTTTGCATCCCTGGTTCGAACCCCGGGTGATGACGTCTTTTGCCGATCTTTTACAGCAAGTGCCTGCACGGGGAGCTGTAAGTATTAGTTAATCCGCCTAATATCTCAGTCCATACAGTGGCGGGATGGCTCGGCGCACTGTACGAGCTGATGATCGAGACTCTCTTTTGCATCCCTGGTTCGAACCCCGGGTGATGACGTCTTTTGCCGATCTTTTACAGCAAGTGCCTGCACGGGGAGCTGTAAGTATTAGTTAATCCGCCTAATATCTCAGTCCATACAGTGGCGGGATGGCTCGGCGCACTGTACGAGCTGATGATCGAGACTCTCTTTTGCATCCGTGGTTCGAACCCCGGGTGATGACGTCTTTTGCCGATCTTTTACAGCAAGTGCCTGCACGGGGAGCTGTAAGTATTAGTTAATCCGCCTAATATCTCAGTCAATACAGTGGCGCGATGGCTCGGCGCACTGTACGAGCTGATGATCGAGACTCTCTTTTGCATCCGTGGTTCGAACCCCGGGTGATGACGTCTTTTGCCGATCTTTTACAGCAAGTGCCTGCACGGGGAGCTGTAAGTATTAGTTAATCCGCCTAATATCTCAGTCCATACAGTGGCGGGATGGCTCGGCGCACTGTACGAGCTGATGATCGAGACTCTCTTTTGCATCCGTGGTTCGAACCCCGGGTGATGACGTCTTTTGCCGATCTTTTACAGCAAGTGCCTGCACGGGGAGCTGTAAGTATTAGTTAATCCGCCTAATATCTCAGTCCATACAGTGGCGGGATGGCTCGGCGCACTGTACGAGCTGATGATCGAGACTCTCTTTTGCATCCGTGGTTCGAACCCCGGGTGATGACGTCTTTTGCCGATCTTTTACAGCAAGTGCCTGCACGGGGAGCTGTAAGTATTAGTTAATCCGCCTAATATCTCAGTCCATACAGTGGCGGGATGGCTCGGCGCACTGTACGAGCTGATGATCGAGACTCTCTTTTGCATCCGTGGTTCGAACCCCGGGTGATGACGTCTTTTGCCGATCTTTTACAGCAAGTGCCTGCACGGGGAGCTGTAAGTATTAGTTAATCCGCCTAATATCTCAGTCAATACAGTGGCGCGATGGCTCGGCGCACTGTACGAGCTGATGATCGAGACTCTCTTTTGCATCCGTGGTTCGAACCCCGGGTGATGACGTCTTTTGCCGATCTTTTACAGCAAGTGCCTGCACGGGGAGCTGTAAGTATTAGTTAATCCGCCTAATATCTCAGTCCATACAGTGGCGGGATGGCTCGGCGCACTGTACGAGCTGATGATCGAGACTCTCTTTTGCATCCCTGGTTCGAACCCCGGGTGATGACGTCTTTTGCCGATCTTTTACAGCAAGTGCCTGCACGGGGAGCTGTAAGTATTAGTTAATCCGCCTAATATCTCAGTCCATACAGTGGCGGGATGGCTCGGCGCACTGTACGAGCTGATGATCGAGACTCTCTTTTGCATCCCTGGTTCGAACCCCGGGTGATGACGTCTTTTGCCGATCTTTTACAGCAAGTGCCTGCACGGGGAGCTGTAAGTATTAGTTAATCCGCCTAATATCTCAGTCCATACAGTGGCGGGATGGCTCGGCGCACTGTACGAGCTGATGATCGAGACTCTCTTTTGCATCCCTGGTTCGAACCCCGGGTGATGACGTCTTTTGCCGATCTTTTACAGCAAGTGCCTGCACGGGGAGCTGTAAGTATTAGTTAATCCGCCTAATATCTCAGTCCATACAGTGGCGGGATGGCTCGGCGCACTGTACGAGCTGATGATCGAGACTCTCTTTTGCATCCCTGGTTCGAACCCCGGGTGATGACGTCTTTTGCCGATCTTTTACAGCAAGTGCCTGCACGGGGAGCTGTAAGTATTAGTTAATCCGCCTAATATCTCAGTCCATACAGTGGCGGGATGGCTCGGCGCACTGTACGAGCTGATGATCGAGACTCTCTTTTGCATCCCTGGTTCGAACCCCGGGTGATGACGTCTTTTGCCGATCTTTTACAGCAAGTGCCTGCACGGGGAGCTGTAAGTATTAGTTAATCCGCCTAATATCTCAGTCCATACAGTGGCGGGATGGCTCGGCGCACTGTACGAGCTGATGATCGAGACTCTCTTTTGCATCCCTGGTTCGAACCCCGGGTGATGACGTCTTTTGCCGATCTTTTACAGCAAGTGCCTGCACGGGGAGCTGTAAGTATTAGTTAATCCGCCTAATATCTCAGTCCATACAGTGGCGGGATGGCTCGGCGCACTGTACGAGCTGATGATCGAGACTCTCTTTTGCATCCCTGGTTCGAACCCCGGGTGATGACGTCTTTTGCCGATCTTTTACAGCAAGTGCCTGCACGGGGAGCTGTAAGTATTAGTTAATCCGCCTAATATCTCAGTCCATACAGTGGCGGGATGGCTCGGCGCACTGTACGAGCTGATGATCGAGACTCTCTTTTGCATCCCTGGTTCGAACCCCGGGTGATGACGTCTTTTGCCGATCTTTTACAGCAAGTGCCTGCACGGGGAGCTGTAAGTATTAGTTAATCCGCCTAATATCTCAGTCCATACAGTGGCGGGATGGCTCGGCGCACTGTACGAGCTGATGATCGAGACTCTCTTTTGCATCCCTGGTTCGAACCCCGGGTGATGACGTCTTTTGCCGATCTTTTACAGCAAGTGCCTGCACGGGGAGCTGTAAGTATTAGTTAATCCGCCTAATATCTCAGTCCATACAGTGGCGGGATGGCTCGGCGCACTGTACGAGCTGATGATCGAGACTCTCTTTTGCATCCCTGGTTCGAACCCCGGGTGATGACGTCTTTTGCCGATCTTTTACAGCAAGTGCCTGCACGGGGAGCTGTAAGTATTAGTTAATCCGCCTAATATCTCAGTCCATACAGTGGCGGGATGGCTCGGCGCACTGTACGAGCTGATGATCGAGACTCTCTTTTGCATCCCTGGTTCGAACCCCGGGTGATGACGTCTTTTGCCGATCTTTTACAGCAAGTGCCTGCACGGGGAGCTGTAAGTATTAGTTAATCCGCCTAATATCTCAGTCCATACAGTGGCGGGATGGCTCGGCGCACTGTACGAGCTGATGATCGAGACTCTCTTTTGCATCCCTGGTTCGAACCCCGGGTGATGACGTCTTTTGCCGATCTTTTACAGCAAGTGCCTGCACGGGGAGCTGTAAGTATTAGTTAATCCGCCTAATATCTCAGTCCATACAGTGGCGGGATGGCTCGGCGCACTGTACGAGCTGATGATCGAGACTCTCTTTTGCATCCCTGGTTCGAACCCCGGGTGATGACGTCTTTTGCCGATCTTTTACAGCAAGTGCCTGCACGGGGAGCTGTAAGTATTAGTTAATCCGCCTAATATCTCAGTCCATACAGTGGCGGGATGGCTCGGCGCACTGTACGAGCTGATGATCGAGACTCTCTTTTGCATCCCTGGTTCGAACCCCGGGTGATGACGTCTTTTGCCGATCTTTTACAGCAAGTGCCTGCACGGGGAGCTGTAAGTATTAGTTAATCCGCCTAATATCTCAGTCCATACAGTGGCGGGATGGCTCGGCGCACTGTACGAGCTGATGATCGAGACTCTCTTTTGCATCCCTGGTTCGAACCCCGGGTGATGACGTCTTTTGCCGATCTTTTACAGCAAGTGCCTGCACGGGGAGCTGTAAGTATTAGTTAATCCGCCTAATATCTCAGTCAATACAGTGGCGCGATGGCTCGGCGCACTGTACGAGCTGATGATCGAGACTCTCTTTTGCATCCCTGGTTCGAACCCCGGGTGATGACGTCTTTTGCCGATCTTTTACAGCAAGTGCCTGCACGGGGAGCTGTAAGTATTAGTTAATCCGCCTAATATCTCAGTCAATACAGTGGCGCGATGGCTCGGCGCACTGTACGAGCTGATGATCGAGACTCTCTTTTGCATCCGTGGTTCGAACCCCGGGTGATGACGTCTTTTGCCGATCTTTTACAGCAAGTGCCTGCACGGGGAGCTGTAAGTATTAGTTAATCCGCCTAATATCTCAGTCCATACAGTGGCGGGATGGCTCGGCGCACTGTACGAGCTGATGATCGAGACTCTCTTTTGCATCCCTGGTTCGAACCCCGGGTGATGACGTCTTTTGCCGATCTTTTACAGCAAGTGCCTGCACGGGGAGCTGTAAGTATTAGTTAATCCACCTAATATCTCAGTCCATACAGTGGCGCGATGGCTCGGCGCACTGTACGAGCTGATGATCGAGACTCTCTTTTGCATCCCTGGTTCGAACCCCGGGTGATGACGTCTTTTGCCGATCTTTTACAGCAAGTGCCTGCACGGGGAGCTGTAAGTATTAGTTAATCCGCCTAACATCTCAGTCCATACAGTGGCGGGATGGCTCGGCGCACTGTACGAGCTGATGATCGAGACTCTCTTTTGCATCCGTGATTCGAACCCCGGGTGATGACGTCTTTTACAGCAAGTGCCTACACGGGGAGCTGTAAGTATTAGTTAATCCACCTAATATCTCAGTCCATACAGTGGCGGGATGGCTCGGCGCACTGTACGAGCTGATGATCGAGACTCTCTTTTGCATCCCTGGTTCGAACCCCGGGTGATGACGTCTTTTGCCGATCTTTTACAGCAAGTGCCTGCACGGGGAGCTGTAAGTATTAGTTAATCCACCTAATATCTCAGTCCATACAGTGGCGCGATGGCTCGGCGCACTGTACGAGCTGATGATCGAGACTCTCTTTTGCATCCCTGGTTCGAACCCCGGGTGATGACGTCTTTTGCCGATCTTTTACAGCAAGTGCCTGCACGGGGAGCTGTAAGTATTAGTTAATCCGCCTAATATCTCAGTCCATACAGTGGCGGGATGGCTCGGCGCACTGTACGAGCTGATGATCGAGACTCTCTTTTGCATCCCTGGTTCGAACCCCGGGTGATGACGTCTTTTGCCGATCTTTTACAGCAAGTGCCTGCACGGGGAGCTGTAAGTATTAGTTAATCCGCCTAATATCTCAGTCCATACAGTGGCGGGATGGCTCGGCGCACTGTACGAGCTGATGATCGAGACTCTCTTTTGCATCCCTGGTTCGAACCCCGGGTGATGACGTCTTTTGCCGATCTTTTACAGCAAGTGCCTGCACGGGGAGCTGTAAGTATTAGTTAATCCGCCTAATATCTCAGTCCATACAGTGGCGGGATGGCTCGGCGCACTGTACGAGCTGATGATCGAGACTCTCTTTTGCATCCCTGGTTCGAACCCCGGGTGATGACGTCTTTTGCCGATCTTTTACAGCAAGTGCCTGCACGGGGAGCTGTAAGTATTAGTTAATCCGCCTAATATCTCAGTCCATACAGTGGCGGGATGGCTCGGCGCACTGTACGAGCTGATGATCGAGACTCTCTTTTGCATCCCTGGTTCGAACCCCGGGTGATGACGTCTTTTGCCGATCTTTTACAGCAAGTGCCTGCACGGGGAGCTGTAAGTATTAGTTAATCCGCCTAATATCTCAGTCCATACAGTGGCGGGATGGCTCGGCGCACTGTACGAGCTGATGATCGAGACTCTCTTTTGCATCCCTGGTTCGAACCCCGGGTGATGACGTCTTTTGCCGATCTTTTACAGCAAGTGCCTGCACGGGGAGCTGTAAGTATTAGTTAATCCGCCTAACATCTCAGTCCATACAGTGGCGGGATGGCTCGGCGCACTGTACGAGCTGATGATCGAGACTCTCTTTTGCATCCCTGGTTCGAACCCCGGGTGATGACGTCTTTTGCCGATCTTTTACAGCAAGTGCCTGCACGGGGAGCTGTAAGTATTAGTTAATCCGCCTAACATCTCAGTCCATACAGTGGCGGGATGGCTCGGCGCACTGTACGAGCTGATGATCGAGACTCTCTTTTGCATCCCTGGTTCGAACCCCGGGTGATGACGTCTTTTGCCGATCTTTTACAGCAAGTGCCTGCACGGGGAGCTGTAAGTATTAGTTAATCCGCCTAACATCTCAGTCCATACAGTGGCGGGATGGCTCGGCGCACTGTACGAGCTGATGATCGAGACTCTCTTTTGCATCCCTGGTTCGAACCCCGGGTGATGACGTCTTTTGCCGATCTTTTACAGCAAGTGCCTGCACGGGGAGCTGTAAGTATTAGTAAATCCGCCTAACATCTCAGTCCATACAGTGGCGGGATGGCTCGGCGCACTGTACGAGCTGATGATCGAGACTCTCTTTTGCATCCCTGGTTCGAACCCCGGGTGATGACGTCTTTTGCCGATCTTTTACAGCAAGTGCCTGCACGGGGAGCTGTAAGTATTAGTTAATCCGCCTAATATCTCAGTCCATACAGTGGCGGGATGGCTCGGCGCACTGTACGAGCTGATGATCGAGACTCTCTTTTGCATCCCTGGTTCGAACCCCGGGTGATGACGTCTTTTGCCGATCTTTTACAGCAAGTGCCTGCACGGGGAGCTGTAAGTATTAGTTAATCCACCTAATATCTCAGTCCATACAGTGGCGCGATGGCTCGGCGCACTGTACGAGCTGATGATCGAGACTCTCTTTTGCATCCCTGGTTCGAACCCCGGGTGATGACGTCTTTTGCCGATCTTTTACAGCAAGTGCCTGCACGGGGAGCTGTAAGTATTAGTTAATCCACCTAATATCTCAGTCCATACAGTGGCGCGATGGCTCGGCGCACTGTACGAGCTGATGATCGAGACTCTCTTTTGCATCCCTGGTTCGAACCCCGGGTGATGACGTCTTTTGCCGATCTTTTACAGCAAGTGCCTGCACGGGGAGCTGTAAGTATTAGTTAATCCACCTAATATCTCAGTCCATACAGTGGCGGGATGGCTCGGCGCACTGTACGAGCTGATGATCGAGACTCTCTTTTGCATCCGTGGTTCGAACCCCGGGTGATGACGTCTTTTACAGCAAGTGCCTACACGGGGAGCTGTAAGTATTAGTTAATCCACCTAATATCTCAGTCCATACAGTGGCGGGATGGCTCGGCGCACTGTACGAGCTGATGATCGAGACTCTCTTTTGCATCCCTGGTTCGAACCCCGGGTGATGACGTCTTTTGCCGATCTTTTACAGCAAGTGCCTGCACGGGGAGCTGTAAGTATTAGTTAATCCACCTAATATCTCAGTCCATACAGTGGCGCGATGGCTCGGCGCACTGTACGAGCTGATGATCGAGACTCTCTTTTGCATCCCTGGTTCGAACCCCGGGTGATGACGTCTTTTGCCGATCTTTTACAGCAAGTGCCTGCACGGGGAGCTGTAAGTATTAGTTAATCCACCTAATATCTCAGTCCATACAGTGGCGCGATGGCTCGGCGCACTGTACGAGCTGATGATCGAGACTCTCTTTTGCATCCCTGGTTCGAACCCCGGGTGATGACGTCTTTTGCCGATCTTTTACAGCAAGTGCCTGCACGGGGAGCTGTAAGTATTAGTTAATCTACCTAATATCTCAGTCCATACAGTGGCGCGATGGCTCGGCGCACTGTACGAGCTGATGATCGAGACTCTCTTTTGCATCCCTGGTTCGAACCCCGGGTGATGACGTCTTTTGCCGATCTTTTACAGCAAGTGCCTGCACGGGGAGCTGTAAGTATTAGTTAATCCACCTAATATCTCAGTCCATACAGTGGCGCGATGGCTCGGCGCACTGTACGAGCTGATGATCGAGACTCTCTTTTGCATCCCTGGTTCGAACCCCGGGTGATGACGTCTTTTGCCGATCTTTTACAGCAAGTGCCTGCACGGGGAGCTGTAAGTATTAGTTAATCCACCTAATATCTCAGTCCATACAGTGGCGCGATGGCTCGGCGCACTGTACGAGCTGATGATCGAGACTCTCTTTTGCATCCCTGGTTCGAACCCCGGGTGATGACGTCTTTTGCCGATCTTTTACAGCAAGTGCCTGCACGGGGAGCTGTAAGTATTAGTTAATCCACCTAATATCTCAGTCCATACAGTGGCGCGATGGCTCGGCGCACTGTACGAGCTGATGATCGAGACTCTCTTTTGCATCCCTGGTTCGAACCCCGGGTGATGACGTCTTTTGCCGATCTTTTACAGCAAGTGCCTGCACGGGGAGCTGTAAGTATTAGTTAATCCACCTAATATCTCAGTCCATACAGTGGCGCGATGGCTCGGCGCACTGTACGAGCTGATGATCGAGACTCTCTTTTGCATCCCTGGTTCGAACCCCGGGTGATGACGTCTTTTGCCGATCTTTTACAGCAAGTGCCTGCACGGGGAGCTGTAAGTATTAGTTAATCCACCTAATATCTCAGTCCATACAGTGGCGCGATGGCTCGGCGCACTGTACGAGCTGATGATCGAGACTCTCTTTTGCATCCCTGGTTCGAACCCCGGGTGATGACGTCTTTTGCCGATCTTTTACAGCAAGTGCCTGCACGGGGAGCTGTAAGTATTAGTTAATCCACCTAATATCTCAGTCCATACAGTGGCGCGATGGCTCGGCGCACTGTACGAGCTGATGATCGAGACTCTCTATTGCATCCCTGGTTCGAACCCCGGGTGATGACGTCTTTTGCCGATCTTTTACAGCAAGTGCCTGCACGGGGAGCTGTAAGTATTAGTTAATCCACCTAATATCTCAGTCCATACAGTGGCGCGATGGCTCGGCGCACTGTACGAGCTGATGATCGAGACTCTCTTTTGCATCCCTGGTTCGAACCCCGGGTGATGACGTCTTTTGCCGATCTTTTACAGCAAGTGCCTGCACGGGGAGCTGTAAGTATTAGTTAATCCACCTAATATCTCAGTCCATACAGTGGCGCGATGGCTCGGCGCACTGTACGAGCTGATGATCGAGACTCTCTTTTGCATCCCTGGTTCGAACCCCGGGTGATGACGTCTTTTGCCGATCTTTTACAGCAAGTGCCTGCACGGGGAGCTGTAAGTATTAGTTAATCCACCTAATATCTCAGTCCATACAGTGGCGCGATGGCTCGGCGCACTGTACGAGCTGATGATCGAGACTCTCTTTTGCATCCCTGGTTCGAACCCCGGGTGATGACGTCTTTTGCCGATCTTTTACAGCAAGTGCCTGCACGGGGAGCTGTAAGTATTAGTTAATCCACCTAATATCTCAGTCCATACAGTGGCGCGATGGCTCGGCGCACTGTACGAGCTGATGATCGAGACTCTCTTTTGCATCCCTGGTTCGAACCCCGGGTGATGACGTCTTTTGCCGATCTTTTACAGCAAGTGCCTGCACGGGGAGCTGTAAGTATTAGTTAATCCACCTAATATCTCAGTCCATACAGTGGCGCGATGGCTCGGCGCACTGTACGAGCTGATGATCGAGACTCTCTTTTGCATCCCTGGTTCGAACCCCGGGTGATGACGTCTTTTGCCGATCTTTTACAGCAAGTGCCTGCACGGGGAGCTGTAAGTATTAGTTAATCCACCTAATATCTCAGTCCATACAGTGGCGCGATGGCTCGGCGCACTGTACGAGCTGATGATCGAGACTCTCTTTTGCATCCCTGGTTCGAACCCCGGGTGATGACGTCTTTTGCCGATCTTTTACAGCAAGTGCCTGCACGGGGAGCTGTAAGTATTAGTTAATCCACCTAATATCTCAGTCCATACAGTGGCGCGATGGCTCGGCGCACTGTACGAGCTGATGATCGAGACTCTCTTTTGCATCCCTGGTTCGAACCCCGGGTGATGACGTCTTTTGCCGATCTTTTACAGCAAGTGCCTGCACGGGGAGCTGTAAGTATTAGTTAATCCACCTAATATCTCAGTCCATACAGTGGCGGGATGGCTCGGCGCACTGTACGAGCTGATGATCGAGACTCTCTTTTGCATCCCTGGTTCGAACCCCGGGTGATGACGTCTTTTGCCGATCTTTTACAGCAAGTGCCTGCACGGGGAGCTGTAAGTATTAGTTAATCCACCTAATATCTCAGTCCATACAGTGGCGCGATGGCTCGGCGCACTGTACGAGCTGATGATCGAGACTCTCTTTTGCATCCCTGGTTCGAACCCCGGGTGATGACGTCTTTTGCCGATCTTTTACAGCAAGTGCCTGCACGGGGAGCTGTAAGTATTAGTTAATCCACCTAATATCTCAGTCCATACAGTGGCGCGATGGCTCGGCGCACTGTACGAGCTGATGATCGAGACTCTCTTTTGCATCCCTGGTTCGAACCCCGGGTGATGACGTCTTTTGCCGATCTTTTACAGCAAGTGCCTGCACGGGGAGCTGTAAGTATTAGTTAATCCACCTAATATCTCAGTCCATACAGTGGCGGGATGGCTCGGCGCACTGTACGAGCTGATGATCGAGACTCTCTTTTGCATCCGTGGTTCGAACCCCGGGTGATGACGTCTTTTACAGCAAGTGCCTACACGGGGAGCTGTAAGTATTAGTTAATCCACCTAATATCTCAGTCCATACAGTGGCGGGATGGCTCGGCGCACTGTACGAGCTGATGATCGAGACTCTCTTTTGCATCCCTGGTTCGAACCCCGGGTGATGACGTCTTTTGCCGATCTTTTACAGCAAGTGCCTGCACGGGGAGCTGTAAGTATTAGTTAATCCACCTAATATCTCAGTCCATACAGTGGCGCGATGGCTCGGCGCACTGTACGAGCTGATGATCGAGACTCTCTTTTGCATCCCTGGTTCGAACCC
The DNA here is from genome assembly GCF_037975245.1 of Apostichopus japonicus. NCBI lineage: Eukaryota > Metazoa > Echinodermata > Holothuroidea > Aspidochirotida > Stichopodidae > Apostichopus > Apostichopus japonicus. The sequence goes on from NC_092572.1 coordinate 15,621,067, forward strand.
CGGGTGATGACGTCTTTTGCCGATCTTTTACAGCAAGTGCCTGCACGGGGAGCTGTAAGTATTAGTTAATCCACCTAATATCTCAGTCCATACAGTGGCGGGATGGCTCGGCGCACTGTACGAGCTGATGATCGAGACTCTCTTTTGCATCCCTGGTTCGAACCCCGGGTGATGACGTCTTTTGCCGATCTTTTACAGCAAGTGCCTGCACGGGGAGCTGTAAGTATTAGTTAATCCACCTAATATCTCAGTCCATACAGTGGCGCGATGGCTCGGCGCACTGTACGAGCTGATGATCGAGACTCTCTTTTGCATCCCTGGTTCGAACCCCGGGTGATGACGTCTTTTGCCGATCTTTTACAGCAAGTGCCTGCACGGGGAGCTGTAAGTATTAGTTAATCCACCTAATATCTCAGTCCATACAGTGGCGCGATGGCTCGGCGCACTGTACGAGCTGATGATCGAGACTCTCTTTTGCATCCCTGGTTCGAACCCCGGGTGATGACGTCTTTTGCCGATCTTTTACAGCAAGTGCCTGCACGGGGAGCTGTAAGTATTAGTTAATCCACCTAATATCTCAGTCCATACAGTGGCGCGATGGCTCGGCGCACTGTACGAGCTGATGATCGAGACTCTCATTTGCATCCCTGGTTCGAACCCCGGGTGATGACGTCTTTTGCCGATCTTTTACAGCAAGTGCCTGCACGGGGAGCTGTAAGTATTAGTTAATCCACCTAATATCTCAGTCCATACAGTGGCGCGATGGCTCGGCGCACTGTACGAGCTGATGATCGAGACTCTCTTTTGCATCCCTGGTTCGAACCCCGGGTGATGACGTCTTTTGCCGATCTTTTACAGCAAGTGCCTGCACGGGGAGCTGTAAGTATTAGTTAATCCACCTAATATCTCAGTCCATACAGTGGCGCGATGGCTCGGCGCACTGTACGAGCTGATGATCGAGACTCTCTTTTGCATCCCTGGTTCGAACCCCGGGTGATGACGTCTTTTGCCGATCTTTTACAGCAAGTGCCTGCACGGGGAGCTGTAAGTATTAGTTAATCCACCTAATATCTCAGTCCATACAGTGGCGCGATGGCTCGGCGCACTGTACGAGCTGATGATCGAGACTCTCTTTTGCATCCCTGGTTCGAACCCCGGGTGATGACGTCTTTTGCCGATCTTTTACAGCAAGTGCCTGCACGGGGAGCTGTAAGTATTAGTTAATCCACCTAATATCTCAGTCCATACAGTGGCGGGATGGCTCGGCGCACTGTACGAGCTGATGATCGAGACTCTCTTTTGCATCCGTGGTTCGAACCCCGGGTGATGACGTCTTTTGCCGATCTTTTACAGCAAGTGCCTGCACGGGGAGCTGTAAGTATTAGTTAATCCACCTAATATCTCAGTCCATACAGTGGCGCGATGGCTCGGCGCACTGTACGAGCTGATGATCGAGACTCTCTTTTGCATCCCTGGTTCGAACCCCGGGTGATGACGTCTTTTGCCGATCTTTTACAGCAAGTGCCTGCACGGGGAGCTGTAAGTATTAGTTAATCCACCTAATATCTCAGTCCATACAGTGGCGGGATGGCTCGGCGCACTGTACGAGCTGATGATCGAGACTCTCTTTTGCATCCCTGGTTCGAACCCCGGGTGATGACGTCTTTTGCCGATCTTTTACAGCAAGTGCCTGCACGGGGAGCTGTAAGTATTAGTTAATCCACCTAATATCTCAGTCCATACAGTGGCGGGATGGCTCGGCGCACTGTACGAGCTGATGATCGAGACTCTCTTTTGCATCCGTGGTTCGAACCCCGGGTGATGACGTCTTTTACAGCAAGTGCCTACACGGGGAGCTGTAAGTATTAGTTAATCCACCTAATATCTCAGTCCATACAGTGGCGCGATGGCTCGGCGCACTGTACGAGCTGATGATCGAGACTCTCTTTTGCATCCGTGGTTCAAACCCCGGGTGATGACGTCTTTTACAGCAAGTGCCTACACGGGGAGCTGTAAGTATTAGTTAATCCACCTAATATCTCAGTCCATACAGTGGCGCGATGGCTCGGCGCACTGTACGAGCTGATGATCGAGACTCTCTTTTGCATCCCTGGTTCGAACCCCGGGTGATGACGTCTTTTGCCGATCTTTTACAGCAAGTGCCTGCACGGGGAGCTGTAAGTATTAGTTAATCCACCTAATATCTCAGTCCATACAGTGGCGGGATGGCTCGGCGCACTGTACGAGCTGATGATCGAGACTCTCTTTTGCATCCCTGGTTCGAACCCCGGGTGATGACGTCTTTTGCCGATCTTTTACAGCAAGTGCCTGCACGGGGAGCTGTAAGTATTAGTTAATCCACCTAATATCTCAGTCCATACAGTGGCGGGATGGCTCGGCGCACTGTACGAGCTGATGATCGAGACTCTCTTTTGCATCCCTGGTTCGAACCCCGGGTGATGACGTCTTTTGCCGATCTTTTACAGCAAGTGCCTGCACGGGGAGCTGTAAGTATTAGTTAATCCACCTAATATCTCAGTCCATACAGTGGCGCGATGGCTCGGCGCACTGTACGAGCTGATGATCGAGACTCTCTTTTGCATCCCTGGTTCGAACCCCGGGTGATGACGTCTTTTGCCGATCTTTTACAGCAAGTGCCTGCACGGGGAGCTGTAAGTATTAGTTAATCCACCTAATATCTCAGTCCATACAGTGGCGGGATGGCTCGGCGCACTGTACGAGCTGATGATCGAGACTCTCTTTTGCATCCCTGGTTCGAACCCCGGGTGATGACGTCTTTTGCCGATCTTTTACAGCAAGTGCCTGCACGGGGAGCTGTAAGTATTAGTTAATCCACCTAATATCTCAGTCCATACAGTGGCGGGATGGCTCGGCGCACTGTACGAGCTGATGATCGAGACTCTCTTTTGCATCCCTGGTTCGAACCCCGGGTGATGACGTCTTTTGCCGATCTTTTACAGCAAGTGCCTGCACGGGGAGCTGTAAGTATTAGTTAATCCACCTAATATCTCAGTCCATACAGTGGCGCGATGGCTCGGCGCACTGTACGAGCTGATGATCGAGACTCTCTTTTGCATCCCTGGTTCGAACCCCGGGTGATGACGTCTTTTGCCGATCTTTTACAGCAAGTGCCTGCACGGGGAGCTGTAAGTATTAGTTAATCCACCTAATATCTCAGTCCATACAGTGGCGCGATGGCTCGGCGCACTGTACGAGCTGATGATCGAGACTCTCTTTTGCATCCCTGGTTCGAACCCCGGGTGATGACGTCTTTTGCCGATCTTTTACAGCAAGTGCCTGCACGGGGAGCTGTAAGTATTAGTTAATCCACCTAATATCTCAGTCCATACAGTGGCGCGATGGCTCGGCGCACTGTACGAGCTGATGATCGAGACTCTCTTTTGCATCCCTGGTTCGAACCCCGGGTGATGACGTCTTTTGCCGATCTTTTACAGCAAGTGCCTGCACGGGGAGCTGTAAGTATTAGTTAATCCACCTAATATCTCAGTCCATACAGTGGCGCGATGGCTCGGCGCACTGTACGAGCTGATGATCGAGACTCTCTTTTGCATCCCTGGTTCGAACCCCGGGTGATGACGTCTTTTGCCGATCTTTTACAGCAAGTGCCTGCACGGGGAGCTGTAAGTATTAGTTAATCCACCTAATATCTCAGTCCATACAGTGGCGGGATGGCTCGGCGCACTGTACGAGCTGATGATCGAGACTCTCTTTTGCATCCCTGGTTCGAACCCCGGGTGATGACGTCTTTTGCCGATCTTTTACAGCAAGTGCCTGCACGGGGAGCTGTAAGTATTAGTTAATCCACCTAATATCTCAGTCCATACAGTGGCGGGATGGCTCGGCGCACTGTACGAGCTGATGATCGAGACTCTCTTTTGCATCCCTGGTTCGAACCCCGGGTGATGACGTCTTTTGCCGATCTTTTACAGCAAGTGCCTGCACGGGGAGCTGTAAGTATTAGTTAATCCACCTAATATCTCAGTCCATACAGTGGCGGGATGGCTCGGAGCACTGTACGAGCTGATGATCGAGACTCTCTTTTGCATCCCTGGTTCGAACCCCGGGTGATGACGTCTTTTGGCGATCTTTTACAGCAAGTGCCTGCACGGGGAGCTGTAAGTATTAGTTAATCCACCTAATATCTCAGTCCATACAGTGGCGGGATGGCTCGGCGCACTGTACGAGCTGATGATCGAGACTCTCTTTTGCATCCCTGGTTCGAACCCCGGGTGATGACGTCTTTTGCCGATCTTTTACAGCAAGTGCCTGCACGGGGAGCTGTAAGTATTAGTTAATCCACCTAATATCTCAGTCCATACAGTGGCAGGATGGCTCGGCGCACTGTACGAGCTGATGATCGAGACTCTCTTTTGCATCCCTGGTTCGAACCCCGGGTGATGACGTCTTTTGCCGATCTTTTACAGCAAGTGCCTGCACGGGGAGCTGTAAGTATTAGTTAATCCACCTAATATCTCAGTCCATACAGTGGCGGGATGGCTCGGCGCACTGTACGAGCTGATGATCGAGACTCTCTTTTGCATCCCTGGTTCGAACCCCGGGTGATGACGTCTTTTGCCGATCTTTTACAGCAAGTGCCTGCACGGGGAGCTGTAAGTATTAGTTAATCCACCTAATATCTCAGTCCATACAGTGGCGCGATGGCTCGGCGCACTGTACAAGCTGATGATCGAGACTCTCTTTTGCATCCCTGGTTCGAACCCCGGGTGATGACGTCTTTTGCCGATCTTTTACAGCAAGTGCCTGCACGGGGAGCTGTAAGTATTAGTTAATCCACCTAATATCTCAGTCCATACAGTGGCGCGATGGCTCGGCGCACTGTACGAGCTGATGATCGAGACTCTCTTTTGCATCCCTGGTTCGAACCCCGGGTGATGACGTCTTTTGCCGATCTTTTACAGCAAGTGCCTGCACGGGGAGCTGTAAGTATTAGTTAATCCACCTAATATCTCAGTCCATACAGTGGCGCGATGGCTCGGCGCACTGTACGAGCTGATGATCGAGACTCTCTTTTGCATCCCTGGTTCGAACCCCGGGTGATGACGTCTTTTGCCGATCTTTTACAGCAAGTGCCTGCACGGGGAGCTGTAAGTATTAGTTAATCCACCTAATATCTCAGTCCATACAGTGGCGGGATGGCTCGGCGCACTGTACGAGCTGATGATCGAGACTCTCTTTTGCATCCCTGGTTCGAACCCCGGGTGATGACGTCTTTTGCCGATCTTTTACAGCAAGTGCCTGCACGGGGAGCTGTAAGTATTAGTTAATCCACCTAATATCTCAGTCCATACAGTGGCGGGATGTCTCGGCGCACTGTACGAGCTGATGATCGAGACTCTCTTTTGCATCCCTGGTTCGAACCCCGGGTGATGACGTCTTTTGCCGATCTTTTACAGCAAGTGCCTGCACGGGGAGCTGTAAGTATTAGTTAATCCACCTAATATCTCAGTCCATACAGTGGCGCGATGGCTCGGCGCACTGTACGAGCTGATGATCGAGACTCTCTTTTGCATCCCTGGTTCGAACCCCGGGTGATGACGTCTTTTGCCGATCTTTTACAGCAAGTGCCTGCACGGGGAGCTGTAAGTATTAGTTAATCCACCTAATATCTCAGTCCATACAGTGGCGCGATGGCTCGGCGCACTGTACGAGCTGATGATCGAGACTCTCTTTTGCATCCCTGGTTCGAACCCCGGGTGATGACGTCTTTTGCCGATCTTTTACAGCAAGTGCCTGCACGGGGAGCTGTAAGTATTAGTTAATCCACCTAATATCTCAGTCCATACAGTGGCGCGATGGCTCGGCGCACTGTACGAGCTGATGATCGAGACTCTCTTTTGCATCCCTGGTTCGAACCCCGGGTGATGACGTCTTTTGCCGATCTTTTACAGCAAGTGCCTGCACGGGGAGCTGTAAGTATTAGTTAATCCACCTAATATCTCAGTCCATACAGTGGCGGGATGGCTCGGCGCACTGTACGAGCTGATGATCGAGACTCTCTTTTGCATCCCTGGTTCGAACCCCGGGTGATGACGTCTTTTGCCGATCTTTTACAGCAAGTGCCTGCACGGGGAGCTGTAAGTATTAGTTAATCCACCTAATATCTCAGTCCATACAGTGGCGGGATGGCTCGGCGCACTGTACGAGCTGATGATCGAGACTCTCTTTTGCATCCCTGGTTCGAACCCCGGGTGATGACGTCTTTTGCCGATCTTTTACAGCAAGTGCCTGCACGGGGAGCTGTAAGTATTAGTTAATCCACCTAATATCTCAGTCCATACAGTGGCGGGATGGCTCGGCGCACTGTACGAGCTGATGATCGAGACTCTCTTTTGCATCCCTGGTTCGAACCCCGGGTGATGACGTCTTTTGCCGATCTTTTACAGCAAGTGCCTGCACGGGGAGCTGTAAGTATTAGTTAATCCACCTAATATCTCAGTCCATACAGTGGCGGGATGGCTCGGCGCACTGTACGAGCTGATGATCGAGACTCTCTTTTGCATCCCTGGTTCGAACCCCGGGTGATGACGTCTTTTGCCGATCTTTTACAGCAAGTGCCTGCACGGGGAGCTGTAAGTATTAGTTAATCCACCTAATATCTCAGTCCATACAGTGGCGGGATGGCTCGGCGCACTGTACGAGCTGATGATCGAGACTCTCTTTTGCATCCCTGGTTCGAACCCCGGGTGATGACGTCTTTTGCCGATCTTTTACAGCAAGTGCCTGCACGGGGAGCTGTAAGTATTAGTTAATCCACCTAATATCTCAGTCCATACAGTGGCGCGATGGCTCGGCGCACTGTACGAGCTGATGATCGAGACTCTCTTTTGCATCCCTGGTTCGAACCCCGGGTGATGACGTCTTTTGCCGATCTTTTACAGCAAGTGCCTGCACGGGGAGCTGTAAGTATTAGTTAATCCACCTAATATCTCAGTCCATACAGTGGCGGGATGGCTCGGCGCACTGTACGAGCTGATGATCGAGACTCTCTTTTGCATCCCTGGTTCGAACCCCGGGTGATGACGTCTTTTGCCGATCTTTTACAGCAAGTGCCTGCACGGGGAGCTGTAAGTATTAGTTAATCCACCTAATATCTCAGTCCATACAGTGGCGGGATGGCTCGGCGCACTGTACGAGCTGATGATCGAGACTCTCTTTTGCATCCCTGGTTCGAACCCCGGGTGATGACGTCTTTTGCCGATCTTTTACAGCAAGTGCCTGCACGGGGAGCTGTAAGTATTAGTTAATCCACCTAATATCTCAGTCCATACAGTGGCGGGATGGCTCGGCGCACTGTACGAGCTGATGATCGAGACTCTCTTTTGCATCCCTGGTTCGAACCCCGGGTGATGACGTCTTTTGCCGATCTTTTACAGCAAGTGCCTGCACGGGGAGCTGTAAGTATTAGTTAATCCACCTAATATCTCAGTCCATACAGTGGCGGGATGGCTCGGCGCACTGTACGAGCTGATGATCGAGACTCTCTTTTGCATCCCTGGTTCGAACCCCGGGTGATGACGTCTTTTGCCGATCTTTTACAGCAAGTGCCTGCACGGGGAGCTGTAAGTATTAGTTAATCCACCTAATATCTCAGTCCATACAGTGGCGGGATGGCTCGGCGCACTGTACGAGCTGATGATCGAGACTCTCTTTTGCATCCCTGGTTCGAACCCCGGGTGATGACGTCTTTTGCCGATCTTTTACAGCAAGTGCCTGCACGGGGAGCTGTAAGTATTAGTTAATCCACCTAATATCTCAGTCCATACAGTGGCGGGATGGCTCGGCGCACTTTACGAGCTGATGATCGAGACTCTCTTTTGCATCCCTGGTTCGAACCCCGGGTGATGACGTCTTTTGCCGATCTTTTACAGCAAGTGCCTGCACGGGGAGCTGTAAGTATTAGTTAATCCACCTAATATCTCAGTCCATACAGTGGCGGGATGGCTCGGCGCACTGTACGAGCTGATGATCGAGACTCTCTTTTGCATCCCTGGTTCGAACCCCGGGTGATGACGTCTTTTGCCGATCTTTTGCAGCAAGTGCCTGCACGGGGAGCTGTAAGTATTAGTTAATCCACCTAATATCTCAGTCCATACAGTGGCGCGATGGCTCGGCGCACTGTACGAGCTGATGATCGAGACTCTCTTTTGCATCCCTGGTTCGAACCCCGGGTGATGACGTCTTTTGCCGATCTTTTACAGCAAGTGCCTGCACGGGGAGCTGTAAGTATTAGTTAATCCACCTAATATCTCAGTCCATACAGTGGCGCGATGGCTCGGCGCACTGTACGAGCTGATGATCGAGACTCTCTTTTGCATCCCTGGTTCGAACCCCGGGTGATGACGTCTTTTGCAGATCTTTTACAGCAAGTGCCTGCACGGGGAGCTGTAAGTATTAGTTAATCCACCTAATATCTCAGTCCATACAGTGGCGGGATGGCTCGGCGCACTGTACGAGCTGATGATCGAGACTCTCTTTTGCATCCCTGGTTCGAACCCCGGGTGATGACGTCTTTTGCCGATCTTTTACAGCAAGTGCCTGCACGGGGAGCTGTAAGTATTAGTTAATCCACCTAATATCTCAGTCCATACAGTGGCGGGATGGCTCGGCGCACTGTACGAGCTGATGATCGAGACTCTCTTTTGCATCCGTGGTTCGAACCCCGGGTGATGACGTCTTTTGCCGATCTTTTACAGCAAGTGCCTGCACGGGGAGCTGTAAGTATTAGTTAATCCACCTAATATCTCAGTCCATACAGTGGCGGGATGGCTCGGCGCACTGTACGAGCTGATGATCGAGACTCTCTTTTGCATCCCTGGTTCGAACCCCGGGTGATGACGTCTTTTGCCGATCTTTTACAGCAAGTGCCTGCACGGGGAGCTGTAAGTATTAGTTAATCCACCTAATATCTCAGTCCATACAGTGGCGGGATGGCTCGGCGCACTTTACGAGCTGATGATCGAGACTCTCTTTTGCATCCCTGGTTCGAACCCCGGGTGATGACGTCTTTTGCCGATCTTTTACAGCAAGTGCCTGCACGGGGAGCTGTAAGTATTAGTTAATCCACCTAATATCTCAGTCCATACAGTGGCGGGATGGCTCGGCGCACTGTACGAGCTGATGATCGAGACTCTCTTTTGCATCCCTGGTTCGAACCCCGGGTGATGACGTCTTTTGCCGATCTTTTGCAGCAAGTGCCTGCACGGGGAGCTGTAAGTATTAGTTAATCCACCTAATATCTCAGTCCATACAGTGGCGCGATGGCTCGGCGCACTGTACGAGCTGATGATCGAGACTCTCTTTTGCATCCCTGGTTCGAACCCCGGGTGATGACGTCTTTTGCCGATCTTTTACAGCAAGTGCCTGCACGGGGAGCTGTAAGTATTAGTTAATCCACCTAATATCTCAGTCCATACAGTGGCGCGATGGCTCGGCGCACTGTACGAGCTGATGATCGAGACTCTCTTTTGCATCCCTGGTTCGAACCCCGGGTGATGACGTCTTTTGCCGATCTTTTACAGCAAGTGCCTGCACGGGGAGCTGTAAGTATTAGTTAATCCACCTAATATCTCAGTCCATACAGTGGCGCGATGGCTCGGCGCACTGTACGAGCTGATGATCGAGACTCTCTTTTGCATCCCTGGTTCGAACCCCGGGTGATGACGTCTTTTGCCGATCTTTTACAGCAAGTGCCTGCACGGGGAGCTGTAAGTATTAGTTAATCCACCTAATATCTCAGTCCATACAGTGGCGCGATGGCTCGGCGCACTGTACGAGCTGATGATCGAGACTCTCTTTTGCATCCCTGGTTCGAACCCCGGGTGATGACGTCTTTTGCCGATCTTTTACAGCAAGTGCCTGCACGGGGAGCTGTAAGTATTAGTTAATCCACCTAATATCTCAGTCCATACAGTGGCGCGATGGCTCGGCGCACTGTACGAGCTGATGATCGAGACTCTCTTTTGCATCCCTGGTTCGAACCCCGGGTGATGACGTCTTTTGCCGATCTTTTACAGCAAGTGCCTGCACGGGGAGCTGTAAGTATTAGTTAATCCACCTAATATCTCAGTCCATACAGTGGCGCGATGGCTCGGCGCACTGTACGAGCTGATGATCGAGACTCTCTTTTGCATCCCTGGTTCGAACCCCGGGTGATGACGTCTTTTGCCGATCTTTTACAGCAAGTGCCTGCACGGGGAGCTGTAAGTATTAGTTAATCCACCTAATATCTCAGTCCATACAGTGGCGCGATGGCTCGGCGCACTGTACGAGCTGATGATCGAGACTCTCTTTTGCATCCCTGGTTCGAACCCCGGGTGATGACGTCTTTTGCCGATCTTTTACAGCAAGTGCCTGCACGGGGAGCTGTAAGTATTAGTTAATCCACCTAATATCTCAGTCCATACAGTGGCGCGATGGCTCGGCGCACTGTACGAGCTGATGATCGAGACTCTCTTTTGCATCCCTGGTTCGAACCCCGGGTGATGACGTCTTTTGCCGATCTTTTACAGCAAGTGCCTGCACGGGGAGCTGTAAGTATTAGTTAATCCACCTAATATCTCAGTCCATACAGTGGCGCGATGGCTCGGCGCACTGTACGAGCTGATGATCGAGACTCTCTTTTGCATCCCTGGTTCGAACCCCGGGTGATGACGTCTTTTGCCGATCTTTTACAGCAAGTGCCTGCACGGGGAGCTGTAAGTATTAGTTAATCCACCTAATATCTCAGTCCATACAGTGGCGCGATGGCTCGGCGCACTGTACGAGCTGATGATCGAGACTCTCTTTTGCATCCCTGGTTCGAACCCCGGGTGATGACGTCTTTTGCCGATCTTTTACAGCAAGTGCCTGCACGGGGAGCTGTAAGTATTAGTTAATCCACCTAATATCTCAGTCCATACAGTGTCGGGATGGCTCGGCGCACTGTACGAGCTGATGATCGAGACTCTCTTTTGCATCCCTGGTTCGAACCCCGGGTGATGACGTCTTTTGCCGATCTTTTACAGCAAGTGCCTGCACGGGGAGCTGTAAATATTAGTTAATCCACCTAATATCTCAGTCCATACAGTGGCGGGATGGCTCGGCGCACTGTACGAGCTGATGATCGAGACTCTCTTTTGCATCCCTGGTTCGAACCCCGGGTGATGACGTCTTTTGCCGATCTTTTACAGCAAGTGCCTGCACGGGGAGCTGTAAGTATTAGTTAATCCACCTAATATCTCAGTCCATACAGTGGCGCGATGGCTCGGCGCACTGTACGAGCTGATGATCGAGACTCTCTTTTGCATCCCTGGTTCGAACCCCGGGTGATGACGTCTTTTGCCGATCTTTTACAGCAAGTGCCTGCACGGGGAGCTGTAAGTATTAGTTAATCCACCTAATATCTCAGTCCATACAGTGGCGGGATGGCTCGGCGCACTGTACGAGCTGATGATCGAGACTCTCTTTTGCATCCCTGGTTCGAACCCCGGGTGATGACGTCTTTTGCCGATCTTTTACAGCAAGTGCCTGCACGGGGAGCTGTAAGTATTAGTTAATCCACCTAATATCTCAGTCCATACAGTGTCGGGATGGCTCGGCGCACTGTACGAGCTGATGATCGAGACTCTCTTTTGCATCCCTGGTTCGAACCCCGGGTGATGACGTCTTTTGCCGATCTTTTACAGCAAGTGCCTGCACGGGGAGCTGTAAGTATTAGTTAATCCACCTAATATCTCAGTCCATACAGTGGCGCGATGGCTCGGCGCACTGTACGAGCTGATGATCGAGACTCTCTTTTGCATCCCTGGTTCGAACCCCGGGTGATGACGTCTTTTGCCGATCTTTTACAGCAAGTGCCTGCACGGGGAGCTGTAAGTATTAGTTAATCCACCTAATATCTCAGTCCATACAGTGGCGCGATGGCTCGGCGCACTGTACGAGCTGATGATCGAGACTCTCTTTTGCATCCCTGGTTCGAACCCCGGGTGATGACGTCTTTTGCCGATCTTTTACAGCAAGTGCCTGCACGGGGAGCTGTAAGTATTAGTTAATCCACCTAATATCTCAGTCCATACAGTGGCGCGATGGCTCGGCGCACTGTACGAGCTGATGATCGAGACTCTCTTTTGCATCCCTGGTTCGAACCCCGGGTGATGACGTCTTTTGCCGATCTTTTACAGCAAGTGCCTGCACGGGGAGCTGTAAGTATTAGTTAATCCACCTAATATCTCAGTCCATACAGTGGCGGGATGGCTCGGCGCACTGTACGAGCTGATGATCGAGACTCTCTTTTGCATCCCTGGTTCGAACCCCGGGTGATGACGTCTTTTGCCGATCTTTTACAGCAAGTGCCTGCACGGGGAGCTGTAAGTATTAGTTAATCCACCTAATATCTCAGTCCATACAGTGTCGGGATGGCTCGGCGCACTGTACGAACTGATGATCGAGACTCTCTTTTGCATCCCTGGTTCGAACCCCGGGTGATGACGTCTTTTGCCGATCTTTTACAGCAAGTGCCTGCACGGGGAGCTGTAAGTATTAGTTAATCCACCTAATATCTCAGTCCATACAGTGGCGCGATGGCTCGGCGCACTGTACGAGCTGATGATCGAGACTCTCTTTTGCATCCCTGGTTCGAACCCCGGGTGATGACGTCTTTTGCCGATCTTTTACAGCAAGTGCCTGCACGGGGAGCTGTAAGTATTAGTTAATCCACCTAATATCTCAGTCCATACAGTGGCGGGATGGCTCGGCGCACTGTACGAGCTGATGATCGAGACTCTCTTTTGCATCCCTGGTTCGAACCCCGGGTGATGACGTCTTTTGCCGATCTTTTACAGCAAGTGCCTGCACGGGGAGCTGTAAGTATTAGTTAATCCACCTAATATCTCAGTCCATACAGTGGCGCGATGGCTCGGCGCACTGTACGAGCTGATGATCGAGACTCTCTTTTGCATCCCTGGTTCGAACCCCGGGTGATGACGTCTTTTGCCGATCTTTTACAGCAAGTGCCTGCACGGGGAGCTGTAAGTATTAGTTAATCCACCTAATATCTCAGTCCATACAGTGGCGGGATGGCTCGGCGCACTGTACGAGCTGATGATCGAGACTCTCTTTTGCATCCCTGGTTCGAACCCCGGGTGATGACGTCTTTTGCCGATCTTTTACAGCAAGTGCCTGCACGGGGAGCTGTAAGTATTAGTTAATCCACCTAATATCTCAGTCCATACAGTGGCGGGATGGCTCGGCGCACTGTACGAGCTGATGATCGAGACTCTTTTGCATCCCTGGTTCGAACCCCGGGTGATGACGTCTTTTGCCGATCTTTTACAGCAAGTGCCTGCACGGGGAGCTGTAAGTATTAGTTAATCCACCTAATATCTCAGTCCATACAGTGGCGGGATGGCTCGGCGCACTGTACGAGCTGATGATCGAGACTCTCTTTTGCATCCCTGGTTCGAACCCCGGGTGATGACGTCTTTTGCCGATCTTTTACAGCAAGTGCCTGCACGGGGAGCTGTAAGTATTAGTTAATCCACCTAATATCTCAGTCCATACAGTGGCGGGATGGCTCGGCGCACTGTACGAGCTGATGATCGAGACTCTCTTTTGCATCCCTGGTTCGAACCCCGGGTGATGACGTCTTTTGCCGATCTTTTACAGCAAGTGCCTGCACGGGGAGCTGTAAGTATTAGTTAATCCACCTAATATCTCAGTCCATACAGTGGCGGGATGGCTCGGCGCACTGTACGAGCTGATGATCGAGACTCTCTTTTGCATCCCTGGTTCGAACCCCGGGTGATGACGTCTTTTGCCGATCTTTTACAGCAAGTGCCTGCACGGGGAGCTGTAAGTATTAGTTAATCCACCTAATATCTCAGTCCATACAGTGGCGGGATGGCTCGGCGCACTGTACGAGCTGATGATCGAGACTCTCTTTTGCATCCCTGGTTCGAACCCCGGGTGATGACGTCTTTTGCCGATCTTTTACAGCAAGTGCCTGCACGGGGAGCTGTAAGTATTAGTTAATCCACCTAATATCTCAGTCCATACAGTGGCGGGATGGCTCGGCGCACTGTACGAGCTGATGATCGAGACTCTCTTTTGCATCCCTGGTTCGAACCCCGGGTGATGACGTCTTTTGCCGATCTTTTACAGCAAGTGCCTGCACGGGGAGCTGTAAGTATTAGTTAATCCACCTAATATCTCAGTCCATACAGTGGCGGGATGGCTCGGCGCACTGTACGAGCTGATGATCGAGACTCTCTTTTGCATCCCTGGTTCGAACCCCGGGTGATGACGTCTTTTGCCGATCTTTTACAGCAAGTGCCTGCACGGGGAGCTGTAAGTATTAGTTAATCCACCTAATATCTCAGTCCATACAGTGGCGCGATGGCTCGGCGCACTGTACGAGCTGATGATCGAGACTCTCTTTTGCATCCCTGGTTCGAACCCCGGGTGATGACGTCTTTTGCCGATCTTTTACAGCAAGTGCCTGCACGGGGAGCTGTAAATATTAGTTAATCCACCTAATATCTCAGTCCATACAGTGGCGGGATGGCTCGGCGCACTGTACGAGCTGATGATCGAGACTCTCTTTTGCATCCCTGGTTCGAACCCCGGGTGATGACGTCTTTTGCCGATCTTTTACAGCAAGTGTCTGCACGGGGAGCTGTAAGTATTAGTTAATCCACCTAATATCTCAGTCCATACAGTGGCGCGATGGCTCGGCGCACTGTACGAGCTGATGATCGAGACTCTCTTTTGCATCCCTGGTTCGAACCCCGGGTGATGACGTCTTTTGCCGATCTTTTACAGCAAGTGCCTGCACGGGGAGCTGTAAGTATTAGTTAATCCACCTAATATCTCAGTCCATACAGTGTCGGGATGGCTCGGCGCACTGTACGAGCTGATGATCGAGACTCTCTTTTGCATCCCTGGTTCGAACCCCGGGTGATGACGTCTTTTGCCGATCTTTTACAGCAACTGCCTGCACGGGGAGCTGTAAGTATTAGTTAATCCACCTAATATCTCAGTCCATACAGTGGCGCGATGGCTCGGCGCACTGTACGAGCTGATGATCGAGACTCTCTTTTGCATCCCTGGTTCGAACCCCGGGTGATGACGTCTTTTGCCGATCTTTTACAGCAAGTGCCTGCACGGGGAGCTGTAAGTATTAGTTAATCCACCTAATATCTCAGTCCATACAGTGGCGGGATGGCTCGGCGCACTGTACGAGCTGATGATCGAGACTCTCTTTTGCATCCCTGGTTCGAACCCCGGGTGATGACGTCTTTTGCCGATCTTTTACAGCAAGTGCCTGCACGGGGAGCTGTAAGTATTAGTTAATCCACCTAATATCTCAGTCCATACAGTGGCGCGATGGCTCGGCGCACTGTACGAGCTGATGATCGAGACTCTCTTTTGCATCCCTGGTTCGAACCCCGGGTGATGACGTCTTTTGCCGATCTTTTACAGCAAGTGCCTGCACGGGGAGCTGTAAGTATTAGTTAATCCACCTAATATCTCAGTCCATACAGTGGCGGGATGGCTCGGCGCACTGTACGAGCTGATGATCGAGACTCTCTTTTGCATCCCTGGTTCGAACCCCGGGTGATGACGTCTTTTGCCGATCTTTTACAGCAAGTGCCTGCACGGGGAGCTGTAAGTATTAGTTAATCCACCTAATATCTCAGTCCATACAGTGGCGCGATGGCTCGGCGCACTGTACGAGCTGATGATCGAGACTCTCTTTTGCATCCCTGGTTCGAACCCCGGGTGATGACGTCTTTTGCCGATCTTTTACAGCAAGTGCCTGCACGGGGAGCTGTAAGTATTAGTTAATCCACCTAATATCTCAGTCCATACAGTGGCGGGATGGCTCGGCGCACTGTACGAGCTGATGATCGAGACTCTCTTTTGCATCCCTGGTTCGAACCCCGGGTGATGACGTCTTTTGCCGATCTTTTACAGCAAGTGCCTGCACGGGGAGCTGTAAGTATTAGTTAATCCACCTAATATCTCAGTCCATACAGTGGCGGGATGGCTCGGCGCACTGTACGAGCTGATGATCGAGACTCTCTTTTGCATCCCTGGTTCGAACCCCGGGTGATGACGTCTTTTGCCGATCTTTTACAGCAAGTGCCTGCACGGGGAGCTGTAAGTATTAGTTAATCCACCTAATATCTCAGTCCATACAGTGGCGGGATGGCTCGGCGCACTGTACGAGCTGATGATCGAGACTCTCTTTTGCATCCCTGGTTCGAACCCCGGGTGATGACGTCTTTTGCCGATCTTTTACAGCAAGTGCCTGCACGGGGAGCTGTAAGTATTAGTTAATCCACCTAATATCTCAGTCCATACAGTGGCGGGATGGCTCGGCGCACTGTACGAGCTGATGATCGAGACTCTCTTTTGCATCCCTGGTTCGAACCCCGGGTGATGACGTCTTTTGCCGATCTTTTACAGCAAGTGCCTGCACGGGGAGCTGTAAGTATTAGTTAATCCACCTAATATCTCAGTCCATACAGTGGCGGGATGGCTCGGCGCACTGTACGAGCTGATGATCGAGACTCTCTTTTGCATCCCTGGTTCGAACCCCGGGTGATGACGTCTTTTGCCGATCTTTTACAGCAAGTGCCTGCACGGGGAGCTGTAAGTATTAGTTAATCCACCTAATATCTCAGTCCATACAGTGGCGGGATGGCTCGGCGCACTGTACGAGCTGATGATCGAGACTCTCTTTTGCATCCCTGGTTCGAACCCCGGGTGATGACGTCTTTTGCCGATCTTTTACAGCAAGTGCCTGCACGGGGAGCTGTAAGTATTAGTTAATCCACCTAATATCTCAGTCCATACAGTGTCGGGATGGCTCGGCGCACTGTACGAGCTGATGATCGAGACTCTCTTTTGCATCCCTGGTTCGAACCCCGGGTGATGACGTCTTTTGCCGATCTTTTACAGCAAGTGCCTGCACGGGGAGCTGTAAGTATTAGTTAATCCACCTAATATCTCAGTCCATACAGTGGCGCGATGGCTCGGCGCACTGTACGAGCTGATGATCGAGACTCTCTTTTGCATCCCTGGTTCGAACCCCGGGTGATGACGTCTTTTGCCGATCTTTTACAGCAAGTGCCTGCACGGGGAGCTGTAAGTATTAGTTAATCCACCTAATATCTCAGTCCATACAGTGGCGCGATGGCTCGGCGCACTGTACGAGCTGATGATCGAGACTCTCTTTTGCATCCCTGGTTCGAACCCCGGGTGATGACGTCTTTTGCCGATCTTTTACAGCAAGTGCCTGCACGGGGAGCTGTAAGTATTAGTTAATCCACCTAATATCTCAGTCCATACAGTGGCGGGATGGCTCGGCGCACTGTACGAGCTGATGATCGAGACTCTCTTTTGCATCCCTGGTTCGAACCCCGGGTGATGACGTCTTTTGCCGATCTTTTACAGCAAGTGCCTGCACGGGGAGCTGTAAGTATTAGTTAATCCACCTAATATCTCAGTCCATACAGTGGCGCGATGGCTCGGCGCACTGTACGAGCTGATGATCGAGACTCTCTTTTGCATCCCTGGTTCGAACCCCGGGTGATGACGTCTTTTGCCGATCTTTTACGGCAAGTGCCTGCACGGGGAGCTGTAAGTATTAGTTAATCCACCTAATATCTCAGTCCATACAGTGGCGGGATGGCTCGGCGCACTGTACGAGCTGATGATCGAGACTCTCTTTTGCATCCCTGGTTCGAACCCCGGGTGATGACGTCTTTTGCCGATCTTTTACAGCAAGTGCCTGCACGGGGAGCTGTAAGTATTAGTTAATCCACCTAATATCTCAGTCCATACAGTGGCGCGATGGCTCGGCGCACTGTACGAGCTGATGATCGAGACTCTCTTTTGCATCCCTGGTTCGAACCCCGGGTGATGACGTCTTTTGCCGATCTTTTACAGCAAGTGCCTGCACGGGGAGCTGTAAGTATTAGTTAATCCACCTAATATCTCAGTCCATACAGTGGCGGGATGGCTCGGCGCACTGTACGAGCTGATGATCGAGACTCTCTTTTGCATCCCTGGTTCGAACCCCGGGTGATGACGTCTTTTGCCGATCTTTTACAGCAAGTGCCTGCACGGGGAGCTGTAAGTATTAGTTAATCCACCTAATATCTCAGTCCATACAGTGGCGGGATGGCTCGGCGCACTGTACGAGCTGATGATCGAGACTCTCTTTTGCATCCCTGGTTCGAACCCCGGGTGATGACGTCTTTTGCCGATCTTTTACAGCAAGTGCCTGCACGGGGAGCTGTAAGTATTAGTTAATCCACCTAATATCTCAGTCCATACAGTGGCGGGATGGCTCGGCGCACTGTACGAGCTGATGATCGAGACTCTCTTTTGCATCCCTGGTTCGAACCCCGGGTGATGACGTCTTTTGCCGATCTTTTACAGCAAGTGCCTGCACGGGGAGCTGTAAGTATTAGTTAATCCACCTAATATCTCAGTCCATACAGTGGCGGGATGGCTCGGCGCACTGTACGAGCTGATGATCGAGACTCTCTTTTGCATCCCTGGTTCGAACCCCGGGTGATGACGTCTTTTGCCGATCTTTTACAGCAAGTGCCTGCACGGGGAGCTGTAAGTATTAGTTAATCCACCTAATATCTCAGTCCATACAGTGGCGGGATGGCTCGGCGCACTGTACGAGCTGATGATCGAGACTCTCTTTTGCATCCCTGGTTCGAACCCCGGGTGATGACGTCTTTTGCCGATCTTTTACAGCAAGTGCCTGCACGGGGAGCTGTAAGTATTAGTTAATCCACCTAATATCTCAGTCCATACAGTGGCGGGATGGCTCGGCGCACTGTACGAGCTGATGATCGAGACTCTCTTTTGCATCCCTGGTTCGAACCCCGGGTGATGACGTCTTTTGCCGATCTTTTACAGCAAGTGCCTGCACGGGGAGCTGTAAGTATTAGTTAATCCACCTAATATCTCAGTCCATACAGTGGCGGGATGGCTTGGCGCACTGTACGAGCTGATGATCGAGACTCTCTTTTGCATCCCTGGTTCGAACCCCGGGTGATGACGTCTTTTGCCGATCTTTTACAGCAAGTGCCTAGACGGGGAGCTGTAAGTATTAGTTAATCCACCTAATATCTCAGTCCATACAGTGGCGGGATGGCTCGGCGCACTGTACGAGCTGATGATCGAGACTCTCTTTTGCATCCCTGGTTCGAACCCCGGGTGATGACGTCTTTTGCCGATCTTTTGCAGCAAGTGCCTGCACGGGGAGCTGTAAGTATTAGTTAATCCACCTAATATCTCAGTCCATACAGTGGCGCGATGGCTCGGCGCACTGTACGAGCTGATGATCGAGACTCTCTTTTGCATCCCTGGTTCGAACCCCGGGTGATGACGTCTTTTGCCGATCTTTTGCAGCAAGTGCCTGCACGGGGAGCTGTAAGTATTAGTTAATCCACCTAATATCTCAGTCCATACAGTGGCGCGATTGCTCGGCGCACTGTACGAGCTGATGATCGAGACTCTCTTTTGCATCCGTGGTTCGAACCCCGGGTGATGACGTCTTTTGCCGATCTTTTACAGCAAGTGCCTGCACGGGGAGCTGTAAGTATTAGTTAATCCACCTAATATCTCAGTCCATACAGTGGCGCGATGGCTCGGCGCACTGTACGAGCTGATGATCGAGACTCTCTTTTGCATCCGTGGTTCGAACCCCGGGTGATGACGTCTTTTGCCGATCTTTTACAGCAAGTGCCTGCACGGGGAGCTGTAAGTATTAGTTAATCCACCTAATATCTCAGTCCATACAGTGGCGGGATGGCTCGGCGCACTGTACGAGCTGATGATCGAGACTCTCTTTTGCATCCCTGGTTCGAACCCCGGGTGATGACGTCTTTTGCCGATCTTTTACAGCAAGTGCCTGCACGGGGAGCTGTAAGTATTAGTTAATCCACCTAATATCTCAGTCCATACAGTGGCGGGATGGCTCGGCGCACTGTACGAGCTGATGATCGAGACTCTCTTTTGCATCCCTGGTTCGAACCCCGGGTGATGACGTCTTTTGCCGATCTTTTACAGCAAGTGCCTGCACGGGGAGCTGTAAGTATTAGTTAATCCACCTAATATCTCAGTCCATACAGTGTCGGGATGGCTCGGCGCACTGTACGAGCTGATGATCGAGACTCTCTTTTGCATCCCTGGTTCGAACCCCGGGTGATGACGTCTTTTGCCGATCTTTTACAGCAAGTGCCTGCACGGGGAGCTGTAAGTATTAGTTAATCCACCTAATATCTCAGTCCATACAGTGGCGCGATGGCTCGGCGCACTGTACGAGCTGATGATCGAGACTCTCTTTTGCATCCCTGGTTCGAACCCCGGGTGATGACGTCTTTTGCCGATCTTTTACAGCAAGTGCCTGCACGGGGAGCTGTAAGTATTAGTTAATCCACCTAATATCTCAGTCCATACAGTGGCGGGATGGCTCGGCGCACTGTACGAGCTGATGATCGAGACTCTCTTTTGCATCCCTGGTTCGAACCCCGGGTGATGACGTCTTTTGCCGATCTTTTACAGCAAGTGCCTGCACGGGGAGCTGTAAGTATTAGTTAATCCACCTAATATCTCAGTCCATACAGTGGCGCGATGGCTCGGCGCACTGTACGAGCTGATGATCGAGACTCTCTTTTGCATCCCTGGTTCGAACCCCGGGTGATGACGTCTTTTGCCGATCTTTTACAGCAAGTGCCTGCACGGGGAGCTGTAAGTATTAGTTAATCCACCTAATATCTCAGTCCATACAGTGGCGCGATGGCTCGGCGCACTGTACGAGCTGATGATCGAGACTCTCTTTTGCATCCCTGGTTCGAACCCCGGGTGATGACGTCTTTTGCCGATCTTTTACAGCAAGTGCCTGCACGGGGAGCTGTAAGTATTAGTTAATCCACCTAATATCTCAGTCCATACAGTGGCGGGATGGCTCGGCGCACTGTACGAGCTGATGATCGAGACTCTCTTTTGCATCCCTGGTTCGAACCCCGGGTGATGACGTCTTTTGCCGATCTTTTACAGCAAGTGCCTGCACGGGGAGCTGTAAGTATTAGTTAATCCACCTAATATCTCAGTCCATACAGTGGCGCGATGGCTCGGCGCACTGTACGAGCTGATGATCGAGACTCTCTTTTGCATCCCTGGTTCGAACCCCGGGTGATGACGTCTTTTGCCGATCTTTTACAGCAAGTGCCTGCACGGGGAGCTGTAAGTATTAGTTAATCCACCTAATATCTCAGTCCATACAGTGGCGGGATGGCTCGGCGCACTGTACGAGCTGATGATCGAGACTCTCTTTTGCATCCCTGGTTCGAACCCCGGGTGATGACGTCTTTTGCCGATCTTTTACAGCAAGTGCCTGCACGGGGAGCTGTAAGTATTAGTTAATCCACCTAATATCTCAGTCCATACAGTGGCGGGATGGCTCGGCGCACTGTACGAGCTGATGATCGAGACTCTCTTTTGCATCCCTGGTTCGAACCCCGGGTGATGACGTCTTTTGCCGATCTTTTACAGCAAGTGCCTGCACGGGGAGCTGTAAGTATTAGTTAATCCACCTAATATCTCAGTCCATACAGTGGCGGGATGGCTCGGCGCACTGTACGAGCTGATGATCGAGACTCTCTTTTGCATCCCTGGTTCGAACCCCGGGTGATGACGTCTTTTGCCGATCTTTTACAGCAAGTGCCTGCACGGGGAGCTGTAAGTATTAGTTAATCCACCTAATATCTCAGTCCATACAGTGGCGGGATGGCTCGGCGCACTGTACGAGCTGATGATCGAGACTCTCTTTTGCATCCCTGGTTCGAACCCCGGGTGATGACGTCTTTTGCCGATCTTTTACAGCAAGTGCCTGCACGGGGAGCTGTAAGTATTAGTTAATCCACCTAATATCTCAGTCCATACAGTGGCGGGATGGCTCGGCGCACTGTACGAGCTGATGATCGAGACTCTCTTTTGCATCCCTGGTTCGAACCCCGGGTGATGACGTCTTTTGCCGATCTTTTACAGCAAGTGCCTGCACGGGGAGCTGTAAGTATTAGTTAATCCACCTAATATCTCAGTCCATACAGTGGCGGGATGGCTCGGCGCACTGTACGAGCTGATGATCGAGACTCTCTTTTGCATCCCTGGTTCGAACCCCGGGTGATGACGTCTTTTGCCGATCTTTTACAGCAAGTGCCTGCACGGGGAGCTGTAAGTATTAGTTAATCCACCTAATATCTCAGTCCATACAGTGGCGGGATAGCTCGGCGCACTGTACGAGCTGATGATCGAGACTCTCTTTTGCATCCCTGGTTCGAACCCCGGGTGATGACGTCTTTTGCCGATCTTTTACAGCAAGTGCCTGCACGGGGAGCTGTAAGTATTAGTTAATCCACCTAATATCTCAGTCCATACAGTGGCGGGATGGCTCGGCGCACTGTACGAGCTGATGATCGAGACTCTCTTTTGCATCCCTGGTTCGAACCCCGGGTGATGACGTCTTTTGCCGATCTTTTACAGCAAGTGCCTGCACGGGGAGCTGTAAGTATTAGTTAATCCACCTAATATCTCAGTCCATACAGTGGCGGGATGGCTCGGCGCACTGTACGAGCTGATGATCGAGACTCTCTTTTGCATCCCTGGTTCGAACCCCGGGTGATGACGTCTTTTGCCGATCTTTTACAGCAAGTGCCTGCACGGGGAGCTGTAAGTATTAGTTAATCCACCTAATATCTCAGTCCATACAGTGGCGGGATGGCTCGGCGCACTGTACGAGCTGATGATCGAGACTCTCTTTTGCATCCCTGGTTCGAACCCCGGGTGATGACGTCTTTTGCCGATCTTTTACAGCAAGTGCCTGCACGGGGAGCTGTAAGTATTAGTTAATCCACCTAATATCTCAGTCCATACAGTGGCGGGATGGCTCGGCGCACTGTACGAGCTGATGATCGAGACTCTCTTTTGCATCCCTGGTTCGAACCCCGGGTGATGACGTCTTTTGCCGATCTTTTGCAGCAAGTGCCTGCACGGGGAGCTGTAAGTATTAGTTAATCCACCTAATATCTCAGTCCATACAGTGGCGCGATGGCTCGGCGCACTGTACGAGCTGATGATCGAGACTCTCTTTTGCATCCCTGGTTCGAACCCCGGGTGATGACGTCTTTTGCCGATCTTTTACAGCAAGTGCCTGCACGGGGAGCTGTAAGTATTAGTTAATCCACCTAATATCTCAGTCCATACAGTGGCGCGATTGCTCGGCGCACTGTACGAGCTGATGATCGAGACTCTCTTTTGCATCCCTGGTTCGAACCCCGGGTGATGACGTCTTTTGCCGATCTTTTACAGCAAGTGCCTGCACGGGGAGCTGTAAGTATTAGTTAATCCACCTAATATCTCAGTCCATACAGTGGCGGGATGGCTCGGCGCACTGTACGAGCTGATGATCGAGACTCTCTTTTGCATCCCTGGTTCGAACCCCGGGTGATGACGTCTTTTGCCGATCTTTTACAGCAAGTGCCTGCACGGGGAGCTGTAAGTATTAGTTAATCCACCTAATATCTCAGTCCATACAGTGGCGCGATTGCTCGGCGCACTGTACGAGCTGATGATCGAGACTCTCTTTTGCATCCCTGGTTCGAACCCCGGGTGATGACGTCTTTTGCCGATCTTTTACAGCAAGTGCCTGCACGGGGAGCTGTAAGTATTAGTTAATCCACCTAATATCTCAGTCCATACAGTGGCGCGATGGCTCGGCGCACTGTACGAGCTGATGATCGAGACTCTCTTTTGCATCCCTGGTTCGAACCCCGGGTGATGACGTCTTTTGCCGATCTTTTACAGCAAGTGCCTGCACGGGGAGCTGTAAGTATTAGTTAATCCACCTAATATCTCAGTCCATACAGTGGCGCGATGGCTCGGCGCACTGTACGAGCTGATGATCGAGACTCTCTTTTGCATCCCTGGTTCGAACCCCGGGTGATGACGTCTTTTGCCGATCATTTACAGCAAGTGCCTGCACGGGGAGCTGTAAGTATTAGTTAATCCACCTAATATCTCAGTCCATACAGTGGCGCGATGGCTCGGCGCACTGTACGAGCTGATGATCGAGACTCTCTTTTGCATCCGTGGTTCGAACCCCGGGTGATGACGTCTTTTGCCGATCTTTTACAGCAAGTGCCTGCACGGGGAGCTGTAAATATTAGTTAATCCACCTAATATCTCAGTCCATACAGTGGCGGGATGGCTCGGCGCACTGTACGAGCTGATGATCGAGACTCTCTTTTGCATCCCTGGTTCGAACCCCGGGTGATGACGTCTTTTGCCGATCTTTTACAGCAAGTGCCTGCACGGGGAGCTGTAAGTATTAGTTAATCCACCTAATATCTCAGTCCATACAGTGGCGCGATGGCTCGGCGCACTGTACGAGCTGATGATCGAGACTCTCTTTTGCATCCCTGGTTCGAACCCCGGGTGATGACGTCTTTTGCCGATCTTTTACAGCAAGTGCCTGCACGGGGAGCTGTAAGTATTAGTTAATCCACCTAATATCTCAGTCCATACAGTGGCGCGATGGCTCGGCGCACTGTACGAGCTGATGATCGAGACTCTCTTTTGCATCCCTGGTTCGAACCCCGGGTGATGACGTCTTTTGCCGATCTTTTACAGCAAGTGCCTGCACGGGGAGCTGTAAGTATTAGTTAATCCACCTAATATCTCAGTCCATACAGTGGCGCGATGGCTCGGCGCACTGTACGAGCTGATGATCGAGACTCTCTTTTGCATCCCTGGTTCGAACCCCGGGTGATGACGTCTTTTGCCGATCTTTTACAGCAAGTGCCTGCACGGGGAGCTGTAAGTATTAGTTAATCCACCTAATATCTCAGTCCATACAGTGGCGCGATGGCTCGGCGCACTGTACGAGCTGATGATCGAGACTCTCTTTTGCATCCCTGGTTCGAACCCCGGGTGATGACGTCTTTTGCCGATCTTTTACAGCAAGTGCCTGCACGGGGAGCTGTAAGTATTAGTTAATCCACCTAATATCTCAGTCCATACAGTGGCGGGATGGCTCGGCGCACTGTACGAGCTGATGATCGAGACTCTCTTTTGCATCCCTGGTTCGAACCCCGGGTGATGACGTCTTTTGCCGATCTTTTGCAGCAAGTGCCTGCACGGGGAGCTGTAAGTATTAGTTAATCCACCTAATATCTCAGTCCATACAGTGGCGGGATGGCTCGGCGCACTGTACGAGCTGATGATCGAGACTCTCTTTTGCATCCCTGGTTCGAACCCCGGGTGATGACGTCTTTTGCCGATCTTTTGCAGCAAGTGCCTGCACGGGGAGCTGTAAGTATTAGTTAATCCACCTAATATCTCAGTCCATACAGTGGCGCGATGGCTCGGCGCACTGTACGAGCTGATGATCGAGACTCTCTTTTGCATCCCTGGTTCGAACCCCGGGTGATGACGTCTTTTGCCGATCTTTTACAGCAAGTGCCTGCACGGGGAGCTGTAAGTATTAGTTAATCCACCTAATATCTCAGTCCATACAGTGGCGCGATTGCTCGGCGCACTGTACGAGCTGATGATCGAGACTCTCTTTTGCATCCCTGGTTCGAACCCCGGGTGATGACGTCTTTTGCCGATCTTTTACAGCAAGTGCCTGCACGGGGAGCTGTAAGTATTAGTTAATCCACCTAATATCTCAGTCCATACAGTGGCGCGATTGCTCGGCGCACTGTACGAGCTGATGATCGAGACTCTCTTTTGCATCCCTGGTTCGAACCCCGGGTGATGACGTCTTTTGCCGATCTTTTACAGCAAGTGCCTGCACGGGGAGCTGTAAGTATTAGTTAATCCACCTAATATCTCAGTCCATACAGTGGCGGGATGGCTCGGCGCACTGTACGAGCTGATGATCGAGACTCTCTTTTGCATCCCTGGTTCGAACCCCGGGTGATGACGTCTTTTGCCGATCTTTTACAGCAAGTGCCTGCACGGGGAGCTGTAAGTATTAGTTAATCCACCTAATATCTCAGTCCATACAGTGGCGGGATGGCTCGGCGCACTGTACGAGCTGATGATCGAGACTCTCTTTTGCATCCCTGGTTCGAACCCCGGGTGATGACGTCTTTTGCCGATCTTTTACAGCAAGTGCCTGCACGGGGAGCTGTAAGTATTAGTTAATCCACCTAATATCTCAGTCCATACAGTGGCGCGATGGCTCGGCGCACTGTACGAGCTGATGATCGAGACTCTCTTTTGCATCCCTGGTTCGAACCCCGGGTGATGACGTCTTTTGCCGATCTTTTACAGCAAGTGCCTGCACGGGGAGCTGTAAATATTAGTTAATCCACCTAATATCTCAGTCCATACAGTGGCGGGATGGCTCGGCGCACTGTACGAGCTGATGATCGAGACTCTCTTTTGCATCCCTGGTTCGAACCCCGGGTGATGACGTCTTTTGCCGATCTTTTACAGCAAGTGCCTGCACGGGGAGCTGTAAGTATTAGTTAATCCACCTAATATCTCAGTCCATACAGTGGCGCGATGGCTCGGCGCACTGTACGAGCTGATGATCGAGACTCTCTTTTGCATCCCTGGTTCGAACCCCGGGTGATGACGTCTTTTGCCGATCTTTTACAGCAAGTGCCTGCACGGGGAGCTGTAAGTATTAGTTAATCCACCTAATATCTCAGTCCATACAGTGGCGCGATGGCTCGGCGCACTGTACGAGCTGATGATCGAGACTCTCTTTTGCATCCGTGGTTCGAACCCCGGGTGATGACGTCTTTTGCCGATCTTTTACAGCAAGTGCCTGCACGGGGAGCTGTAAGTATTAGTTAATCCACCTAATATCTCAGTCCATACAGTGGCGCGATGGCTCGGCGCACTGTACGAGCTGATGATCGAGACTCTCTTTTGCATCCGTGGTTCGAACCCCGGGTGATGACGTCTTTTGCCGATCTTTTACAGCAAGTGCCTGCACGGGGAGCTGTAAGTATTAGTTAATCCACCTAATATCTCAGTCCATACAGTGGCGCGATGGCTCGGCGCACTGTACGAGCTGATGATCGAGACTCTCTTTTGCATCCCTGGTTCGAACCCCGGGTGATGACGTCTTTTGCCGATCTTTTACAGCAAGTGCCTGCACGGGGAGCTGTAAATATTAGTTAATCCACCTAATATCTCAGTCCATACAGTGGCGGGATGGCTCGGCGCACTGTACGAGCTGATGATCGAGACTCTCTTTTGCATCCCTGGTTCGAACCCCGGGTGATGACGTCTTTTGCCGATCTTTTACAGCAAGTGCCTGCACGGGGAGCTGTAAGTATTAGTTAATCCACCTAATATCTCAGTCCATACAGTGGCGCGATTGCTCGGCGCACTGTACGAGCTGATGATCGAGACTCTCTTTTGCATCCCTGGTTCGAACCCCGGGTGATGACGTCTTTTGCCGATCTTTTACAGCAAGTGCCTGCACGGGGAGCTGTAAGTATTAGTTAATCCACCTAATATCTCAGTCCATACAGTGGCGCGATGGCTCGGCGCACTGTACGAGCTGATGATCGAGACTCTCTTTTGCATCCCTGGTTCGAACCCCGGGTGATGACGTCTTTTGCCGATCTTTTACAGCAAGTGCCTGCACGGGGAGCTGTAAGTATTAGTTAATCCACCTAATATCTCAGTCCATACAGTGGCGGGATGGCTCGGCGCACTGTACGAGCTGATGATCGAGACTCTCTTTTGCATCCCTGGTTCGAACCCCGGGTGATGACGTCTTTTGCCGATCTTTTACAGCAAGTGCCTGCACGGGGAGCTGTAAGTATTAGTTAATCCACCTAATATCTCAGTCCATACAGTGGCGGGATGGCTCGGCGCACTGTACGAGCTGATGATCGAGACTCTCTTTTGCATCCCTGGTTCGAACCCCGGGTGATGACGTCTTTTGCCGATCTTTTGCAGCAAGTGCCTGCACGGGGAGCTGTAAGTATTAGTTAATCCACCTAATATCTCAGTCCATACAGTGGCGCGATTGCTCGGCGCACTGTACGAGCTGATGATCGAGACTCTCTTTTGCATCCCTGGTTCGAACCCCGGGTGATGACGTCTTTTGCCGATCTTTTGCAGCAAGTGCCTGCACGGGGAGCTGTAAGTATTAGTTAATCCACCTAATATCTCAGTCCATACAGTGGCGCGATGGCTCGGCGCACTGTACGAGCTGATGATCGAGACTCTCTTTTGCATCCCTGGTTCGAACCCCGGGTGATGACGTCTTTTGCCGATCTTTTACAGCAAGTGCCTGCACGGGGAGCTGTAAGTATTAGTTAATCCACCTAATATCTCAGTCCATACAGTGGCGCGATGGCTCGGCGCACTGTACGAGCTGATGATCGAGACTCTCTTTTGCATCCCTGGTTCGAACCCCGGGTGATGACGTCTTTTGCCGATCTTTTACAGCAAGTGCCTGCACGGGGAGCTGTAAGTATTAGTTAATCCACCTAATATCTCAGTCCATACAGTGGCGCGATGGCTCGGCGCACTGTACGAGCTGATGATCGAGACTCTCTTTTGCATCCCTGGTTCGAACCCCGGGTGATGACGTCTTTTGCCGATCTTTTACAGCAAGTGCCTGCACGGGGAGCTGTAAGTATTAGTTAATCCACCTAATATCTCAGTCCATACAGTGGCGCGATGGCTCGGCGCACTGTACGAGCTGATGATCGAGACTCTCTTTTGCATCCCTGGTTCGAACCCCGGGTGATGACGTCTTTTGCCGATCTTTTACAGCAAGTGCCTGCACGGGGAGCTGTAAATATTAGTTAATCCACCTAATATCTCAGTCCATACAGTGGCGGGATGGCTCGGCGCACTGTACGAGCTGATGATCGAGACTCTCTTTTGCATCCCTGGTTCGAACCCCGGGTGATGACGTCTTTTGCCGATCTTTTACAGCAAGTGCCTGCACGGGGAGCTGTAAGTATTAGTTAATCCACCTAATATCTCAGTCCATACAGTGGCGCGATGGCTCGGCGCACTGTACGAGCTGATGATCGAGACTCTCTTTTGCATCCCTGGTTCGAACCCCGGGTGATGACGTCTTTTGCCGATCTTTTACAGCAAGTGCCTGCACGGGGAGCTGTAAGTATTAGTTAATCCACCTAATATCTCAGTCCATACAGTGGCGCGATGGCTCGGCGCACTGTACGAGCTGATGATCGAGACTCTCTTTTGCATCCCTGGTTCGAACCCCGGGTGATGACGTCTTTTGCCGATCTTTTACAGCAAGTGCCTGCACGGGGAGCTGTAAGTATTAGTTAATCCACCTAATATCTCAGTCCATACAGTGGCGGGATGGCTCGGCGCACTGTACGAGCTGATGATCGAGACTCTCTTTTGCATCCGTGGTTCGAACCCCGGGTGATGACGTCTTTTACAGCAAGTGCCTACACGGGGAGCTGTAAGTATTAGTTAATCCACCTAATATCTCAGTCCATACAGTGGCGGGATGGCTCGGCGCACTGTACGAGCTGATGATCGAGACTCTCTTTTGCATCCCTGGTTCGAACCCCGGGTGATGACGTCTTTTGCCGATCTTTTACAGCAAGTGCCTGCACGGGGAGCTGTAAGTATTAGTTAATCCACCTAATATCTCAGTCCATACAGTGGCGCGATGGCTCGGCGCACTGTACGAGCTGATGATCGAGACTCTCTTTTGCATCCCTGGTTCGAACCCCGGGTGATGACGTCTTTTGCCGATCTTTTACAGCAAGTGCCTGCACGGGGAGCTGTAAGTATTAGTTAATCCACCTAATATCTCAGTCCATACAGTGGCGCGATGGCTCGGCGCACTGTACGAGCTGATGATCGAGACTCTCTTTTGCATCCCTGGTTCGAACCCCGGGTGATGACGTCTTTTGCCGATCTTTTACAGCAAGTGCCTGCACGGGGAGCTGTAAGTATTAGTTAATCCACCTAATATCTCAGTCCATACAGTGGCGCGATGGCTCGGCGCACTGTACGAGCTGATGATCGAGACTCTCTTTTGCATCCGTGGTTCGAACCCCGGGTGATGACGTCTTTTGCCGATCTTTTACAGCAAGTGCCTGCACGGGGAGCTGTAAGTATTAGTTAATCCACCTAATATCTCAGTCCATACAGTGGCGCGATGGCTCGGCGCACTGTACGAGCTGATGATCGAGACTCTCTTTTGCATCCGTGGTTCGAACCCCGGGTGATGACGTCTTTTGCCGATCTTTTACAGCAAGTGCCTGCACGGGGAGCTGTAAGTATTAGTTAATCCACCTAATATCTCAGTCCATACAGTGGCGCGATGGCTCGGCGCACTGTACGAGCTGATGATCGAGACTCTCTTTTGCATCCCTGGTTCGAACCCCGGGTGATGACGTCTTTTGCCGATCTTTTACAGCAAGTGCCTGCACGGGGAGCTGTAAATATTAGTTAATCCACCTAATATCTCAGTCCATACAGTGGCGGGATGGCTCGGCGCACTGTACGAGCTGATGATCGAGACTCTCTTTTGCATCCGTGGTTCGAACCCCGGGTGATGACGTCTTTTGCCGATCTTTTACAGCAAGTGCCTGCACGGGGAGCTGTAAGTATTAGTTAATCCACCTAATATCTCAGTCCATACAGTGGCGCGATGGCTCGGCGCACTGTACGAGCTGATGATCGAGACTCTCTTTTGCATCCCTGGTTCGAACCCCGGGTGATGACGTCTTTTGCCGATCTTTTACAGCAAGTGCCTGCACGGGGAGCTGTAAATATTAGTTAATCCACCTAATATCTCAGTCCATACAGTGGCGGGATGGCTCGGCGCACTGTACGAGCTGATGATCGAGACTCTCTTTTGCATCCCTGGTTCGAACCCCGGGTGATGACGTCTTTTGCCGATCTTTTACAGCAAGTGCCTGCACGGGGAGCTGTAAGTATTAGTTAATCCACCTAATATCTCAGTCCATACAGTGGCGGGATGGCTCGGCGCACTGTACGAGCTGATGATCGAGACTCTCTTTTGCATCCCTGGTTCGAACCCCGGGTGATGACGTCTTTTGCCGATCTTTTACAGCAAGTGCCTGCACGGGGAGCTGTAAGTATTAGTTAATCCACCTAATATCTCAGTCCATACAGTGGCGCGATGGCTCGGCGCACTGTACGAGCTGATGATCGAGACTCTCTTTTGCATCCCTGGTTCGAACCCCGGGTGATGACGTCTTTTGCCGATCTTTTACAGCAAGTGCCTGCACGGGGAGCTGTAAGTATTAGTTAATCCACCTAATATCTCAGTCCATACAGTGGCGCGATTGCTCGGCGCACTGTACGAGCTGATGATCGAGACTCTCTTTTGCATCCCTGGTTCGAACCCCGGGTGATGACGTCTTTTGCCGATCTTTTGCAACAAGTGCCTGCACGGGGAGCTGTAAGTATTAGTTAATCCACCTAATATCTCAGTCCATACAGTGGCGCGATGGCTCGGCGCACTGTACGAGCTGATGATCGAGACTCTCTTTTGCATCCCTGGTTCGAACCCCGGGTGATGACGTCTTTTGCCGATCTTTTACAGCAAGTGCCTGCACGGGGAGCTGTAAGTATTAGTTAATCCACCTAATATCTCAGTCCATACAGTGGCGCGATGGCTCGGCGCACTGTACGAGCTGATGATCGAGACTCTCTTTTGCATCCCTGGTTCGAACCCCGGGTGATGACGTCTTTTGCCGATCTTTTACAGCAAGTGCCTGCACGGGGAGCTGTAAGTATTAGTTAATCCACCTAATATCTCAGTCCATACAGTGGCGCGATGGCTCGGCGCACTGTACGAGCTGATGATCGAGACTCTCTTTTGCATCCCTGGTTCGAACCCCGGGTGATGACGTCTTTTGCCGATCTTTTACAGCAAGTGCCTGCACGGGGAGCTGTAAGTATTAGTTAATCCACCTAATATCTCAGTCCATACAGTGGCGCGATGGCTCGGCGCACTGTACGAGCTGATGATCGAGACTCTCTTTTGCATCCCTGGTTCGAACCCCGGGTGATGACGTCTTTTGCCGATCTTTTACAGCAAGTGCCTGCACGGGGAGCTGTAAATATTAGTTAATCCACCTAATATCTCAGTCCATACAGTGGCGGGATGGCTCGGCGCACTGTACGAGCTGATGATCGAGACTCTCTTTTGCATCCCTGGTTCGAACCCCGGGTGATGACGTCTTTTGCCGATCTTTTACAGCAAGTGCCTGCACGGGGAGCTGTAAGTATTAGTTAATCCACCTAATATCTCAGTCCATACAGTGGCGCGATGGCTCGGCGCACTGTACGAGCTGATGATCGAGACTCTCTTTTGCATCCCTGGTTCGAACCCCGGGTGATGACGTCTTTTGCCGATCTTTTACAGCAAGTGCCTGCACGGGGAGCTGTAAGTATTAGTTAATCCACCTAATATCTCAGTCCATACAGTGGCGCGATGGCTCGGCGCACTGTACGAGCTGATGATCGAGACTCTCTTTTGCATCCGTGGTTCGAACCCCGGGTGATGACGTCTTTTGCCGATCTTTTACAGCAAGTGCCTGCACGGGGAGCTGTAAGTATTAGTTAATCCACCTAATATCTCAGTCCATACAGTGGCGCGATGGCTCGGCGCACTGTACGAGCTGATGATCGAGACTCTCTTTTGCATCCCTGGTTCGAACCCCGGGTGATGACGTCTTTTGCCGATCTTTTACAGCAAGTGCCTGCACGGGGAGCTGTAAGTATTAGTTAATCCACCTAATATCTCAGTCCATACAGTGGCGCGATGGCTCGGCGCACTGTACGAGCTGATGATCGAGACTCTCTTTTGCATCCCTGGTTCGAACCCCGGGTGATGACGTCTTTTGCCGATCTTTTACAGCAAGTGCCTGCACGGGGAGCTGTAAGTATTAGTTAATCCACCTAATATCTCAGTCCATACAGTGGCGCGATGGCTCGGCGCACTGTACGAGCTGATGATCGAGACTCTCTTTTGCATCCCTGGTTCGAACCCCGGGTGATGACGTCTTTTGCCGATCTTTTACAGCAAGTGCCTGCACGGGGAGCTGTAAGTATTAGTTAATCCACCTAATATCTCAGTCCATACAGTGGCGCGATGGCTCGGCGCACTGTACGAGCTGATGATCGAGACTCTCTTTTGCATCCGTGGTTCGAACCCCGGGTGATGACGTCTTTTGCCGATCTTTTACAGCAAGTGCCTGCACGGGGAGCTGTAAGTATTAGTTAATCCACCTAATATCTCAGTCCATACAGTGGCGCGATGGCTCGGCGCACTGTACGAGCTGATGATCGAGACTCTCTTTTGCATCCGTGGTTCGAACCCCGGGTGATGACGTCTTTTGCCGATCTTTTACAGCAAGTGCCTGCACGGGGAGCTGTAAGTATTAGTTAATCCACCTAATATCTCAGTCCATACAGTGGCGCGATGGCTCGGCGCACTGTACGAGCTGATGATCGAGACTCTCTTTTGCATCCCTGGTTCGAACCCCGGGTGATGACGTCTTTTGCCGATCTTTTACAGCAAGTGCCTGCACGGGGAGCTGTAAATATTAGTTAATCCACCTAATATCTCAGTCCATACAGTGGCGGGATGGCTCGGCGCACTGTACGAGCTGATGATCGAGACTCTCTTTTGCATCCCTGGTTCGAACCCCGGGTGATGACGTCTTTTGCCGATCTTTTACAGCAAGTGCCTGCACGGGGAGCTGTAAGTATTAGTTAATCCACCTAATATCTCAGTCCATACAGTGGCGCGATGGCTCGGCGCACTGTACGAGCTGATGATCGAGACTCTCTTTTGCATCCCTGGTTCGAACCCCGGGTGATGACGTCTTTTGCCGATCTTTTACAGCAAGTGCCTGCACGGGGAGCTGTAAGTATTAGTTAATCCACCTAATATCTCAGTCCATACAGTGGCGGGATGGCTCGGCGCACTGTACGAGCTGATGATCGAGACTCTCTTTTGCATCCCTGGTTCGAACCCCGGGTGATGACGTCTTTTGCCGATCTTTTACAGCAAGTGCCTGCACGGGGAGCTGTAAATATTAGTTAATCCACCTAATATCTCAGTCCATACAGTGGCGGGATGGCTCGGCGCACTGTACGAGCTGATGATCGAGACTCTCTTTTGCATCCCTGGTTCGAACCCCGGGTGATGACGTCTTTTGCCGATCTTTTACAGCAAGTGCCTGCACGGGGAGCTGTAAGTATTAGTTAATCCACCTAATATCTCAGTCCATACAGTGGCGGGATGGCTCGGCGCACTGTACGAGCTGATGATCGAGACTCTCTTTTGCATCCCTGGTTCGAACCCCGGGTGATGACGTCTTTTGCCGATCTTTTACAGCAAGTGCCTGCACGGGGAGCTGTAAGTATTAGTTAATCCACCTAATATCTCAGTCCATACAGTGGCGCGATGGCTCGGCGCACTGTACGAGCTGATGATCGAGACTCTCTTTTGCATCCCTGGTTCGAACCCCGGGTGATGACGTCTTTTGCCGATCTTTTACAGCAAGTGCCTGCACGGGGAGCTGTAAGTATTAGTTAATCCACCTAATATCTCAGTCCATACAGTGGCGCGATGGCTCGGCGCACTGTACGAGCTGATGATCGAGACTCTCTTTTGCATCCCTGGTTCGAACCCCGGGTGATGACGTCTTTTGCCGATCTTTTACAGCAAGTGCCTGCACGGGGAGCTGTAAGTATTAGTTAATCCACCTAATATCTCAGTCCATACAGTGGCGCGATGGCTCGGCGCACTGTACGAGCTGATGATCGAGACTCTCTTTTGCATCCCTGGTTCGAACCCCGGGTGATGACGTCTTTTGCCGATCTTTTGCAGCAAGTGCCTGCACGGGGAGCTGTAAGTATTAGTTAATCCACCTAATATCTCAGTCCATACAGTGGCGCGATTGCTCGGCGCACTGTACGAGCTGATGATCGAGACTCTCTTTTGCATCCCTGGTTCGAACCCCGGGTGATGACGTCTTTTGCCGATCTTTTACAGCAAGTGCCTGCACGGGGAGCTGTAAGTATTAGTTAATCCACCTAATATCTCAGTCCATACAGTGGCGCGATGGCTCGGCGCACTGTACGAGCTGATGATCGAGACTCTCTTTTGCATCCCTGGTTCGAACCCCGGGTGATGACGTCTTTTGCCGATCTTTTACAGCAAGTGCCTGCACGGGGAGCTGTAAGTATTAGTTAATCCACCTAATATCTCAGTCCATACAGTGGCGCGATGGCTCGGCGCACTGTACGAGCTGATGATCGAGACTCTCTTTTGCATCCCTGGTTCGAACCCCGGGTGATGACGTCTTTTGCCGATCTTTTACAGCAAGTGCCTGCACGGGGAGCTGTAAGTATTAGTTAATCCACCTAATATCTCAGTCCATACAGTGGCGCGATGGCTCGGCGCACTGTACGAGCTGATGATCGAGACTCTCTTTTGCATCCCTGGTTCGAACCCCGGGTGATGACGTCTTTTGCCGATCTTTTACAGCAAGTGCCTGCACGGGGAGCTGTAAGTATTAGTTCATCCACCTAATGTCTCAGTCCATACAGTGGCGGGATGGCTCGGCGCACTGTACGAGCTGATGATCGAGACTCTCTTTTGCATCCCTGGTTCGAACCCCGGGTGATGACGTCTTTTGCCGATCTTTTACAGCAAGTGCCTGCACGGGGAGCTGTAAGTATTAGTTCATCCACCTAATATCTCAGTCCATACAGTGGCGCGATGGCTCGGCGCACTGTACGAGCTGATGATCGAGACTCTCTTTTGCATCCCTGGTTCGAACCCCGGGTGATGACGTCTTTTGCCGATCTTTTACAGCAAGTGCCTGCACGGGGAGCTGTAAGTATTAGTTAATCCACCTAATATCTCAGTCCATACAGTGGCGCGATGGCTCGGCGCACTGTACGAGCTGATGATCGAGACTCTCTTTTGCATCCCTGGTTCGAACCCCGGGTGATGACGTCTTTTGCCGATCTTTTACAGCAAGTGCCTGCACGGGGAGCTGTAAGTATTAGTTAATCCACCTAATATCTCAGTCCATACAGTGGCGCGATTGCTCGGCGCACTGTACGAGCTGATGATCGAGACTCTCTTTTGCATCCCTGGTTCGAACCCCGGGTGATGACGTCTTTTGCCGATCTTTTACAGCAAGTGCCTGCACGGGGAGCTGTAAGTATTAGTTAATCCACCTAATATCTCAGTCCATACAGTGGCGCGATGGCTCGGCGCACTGTACGAGCTGATGATCGAGACTCTCTTTTGCATCCCTGGTTCGAACCCCGGGTGATGACGTCTTTTGCCGATCTTTTACAGCAAGTGCCTGCACGGGGAGCTGTAAGTATTAGTTAATCCACCTAATATCTCAGTCCATACAGTGGCGCGATGGCTCGGCGCACTGTACGAGCTGATGATCGAGACTCTCTTTTGCATCCGTGGTTCGAACCCCGGGTGATGACGTCTTTTGCCGATCTTTTACAGCAAGTGCCTGCACGGGGAGCTGTAAGTATTAGTTAATCCACCTAATATCTCAGTCCATACAGTGGCGCGATGGCTCGGCGCACTGTACGAGCTGATGATCGAGACTCTCTTTTGCATCCCTGGTTCGAACCCCGGGTGATGACGTCTTTTGCCGATCTTTTACAGCAAGTGCCTGCACGGGGAGCTGTAAGTATTAGTTAATCCACCTAATATCTCAGTCCATACAGTGGCGGGATGGCTCGGCGCACTGTACGAGCTGATGATCGAGACTCTCTTTTGCATCCCTGGTTCGAACCCCGGGTGATGACGTCTTTTGCCGATCTTTTACAGCAAGTGCCTGCACGGGGAGCTGTAAATATTAGTTAATCCACCTAATATCTCAGTCCATACAGTGGCGGGATGGCTCGGCGCACTGTACGAGCTGATGATCGAGACTCTCTTTTGCATCCCTGGTTCGAACCCCGGGTGATGACGTCTTTTGCCGATCTTTTACAGCAAGTGCCTGCACGGGGAGCTGTAAGTATTAGTTAATCCACCTAATATCTCAGTCCATACAGTGGCGCGATGGCTCGGCGCACTGTACGAGCTGATGATCGAGACTCTCTTTTGCATCCCTGGTTCGAACCCCGGGTGATGACGTCTTTTGCCGATCTTTTACAGCAAGTGCCTGCACGGGGAGCTGTAAGTATTAGTTAATCCACCTAATATCTCAGTCCATACAGTGGCGCGATGGCTCGGCGCACTGTACGAGCTGATGATCGAGACTCTCTTTTGCATCCCTGGTTCGAACCCCGGGTGATGACGTCTTTTGCCGATCTTTTACAGCAAGTGCCTGCACGGGGAGCTGTAAGTATTAGTTAATCCACCTAATATCTCAGTCCATACAGTGGCGCGATTGCTCGGCGCACTGTACGAGCTGATGATCGAGACTCTCTTTTGCATCCCTGGTTCGAACCCCGGGTGATGACGTCTTTTGCCGATCTTTTACAGCAAGTGCCTGCACGGGGAGCTGTAAGTATTAGTTAATCCACCTAATATCTCAGTCCATACAGTGGCGCGATGGCTCGGCGCACTGTACGAGCTGATGATCGAGACTCTCTTTTGCATCCGTGGTTCGAACCCCGGGTGATGACGTCTTTTGCCGATCTTTTACAGCAAGTGCCTGCACGGGGAGCTGTAAGTATTAGTTAATCCACCTAATATCTCAGTCCATACAGTGGCGCGATGGCTCGGCGCACTGTACGAGCTGATGATCGAGACTCTCTTTTGCATCCCTGGTTCGAACCCCGGGTGATGACGTCTTTTGCAGATCTTTTACAGCAAGTGCCTGCACGGGGAGCTGTAAGTATTAGTTAATCCACCTAATATCTCAGTCCATACAGTGGCGCGATGGCTCGGCGCACTGTACGAGCTGATGATCGAGACTCTCTTTTGCATCCCTGGTTCGAACCCCGGGTG
The DNA here is from genome assembly GCF_037975245.1 of Apostichopus japonicus. Taxonomy (NCBI): domain Eukaryota; kingdom Metazoa; phylum Echinodermata; class Holothuroidea; order Aspidochirotida; family Stichopodidae; genus Apostichopus; species Apostichopus japonicus. The sequence continues at coordinate 15,659,153 of NC_092572.1, forward strand.
ATGACGTCTTTTGCCGATCTTTTACAGCAAGTGCCTGCACGGGGAGCTGTAAATATTAGTTAATCCACCTAATATCTCAGTCCATACAGTGGCGGGATGGCTCGGCGCACTGTACGAGCTGATGATCGAGACTCTCTTTTGCATCCCTGGTTCGAACCCCGGGTGATGACGTCTTTTGCCGATCTTTTACAACAAGTGCCTGCACGGGGAGCTGTAAGTATTAGTTAATCCACCTAATATCTCAGTCCATACAGTGGCGCGATGGCTCGGCGCACTGTACGAGCTGATGATCGAGACTCTCTTTTGCATCCCTGGTTCGAACCCCGGGTGATGACGTCTTTTGCCGATCTTTTACAGCAAGTGCCTGCACGGGGAGCTGTAAGTATTAGTTAATCCACCTAATATCTCAGTCCATACAGTGGCGCGATGGCTCGGCGCACTGTACGAGCTGATGATCGAGACTCTCTTTTGCATCCCTGGTTCGAACCCCGGGTGATGACGTCTTTTGCCGATCTTTTACAGCAAGTGCCTGCACGGGGAGCTGTAAGTATTAGTTAATCCACCTAATATCTCAGTCCATACAGTGGCGCGATGGCTCGGCGCACTGTACGAGCTGATGATCGAGACTCTCTTTTGCATCCCTGGTTCGAACCCCGGGTGATGACGTCTTTTGCCGATCTTTTACAGCAAGTGCCTGCACGGGGAGCTGTAAGTATTAGTTAATCCACCTAATATCTCAGTCCATACAGTGGCGGGATGGCTCGGCGCACTGTACGAGCTGATGATCGAGACTCTCTTTTGCATCCCTGGTTCGAACCCCGGGTGATGACGTCTTTTGCCGATCTTTTACAGCAAGTGCCTGCACGGGGAGCTGTAAGTATTAGTTAATCCACCTAATATCTCAGTCCATACAGTGGCGGGATGGCTCGGCGCACTGTACGAGCTGATGATCGAGACTCTCTTTTGCATCCCTGGTTCGAACCCCGGGTGATGACGTCTTTTGCCGATCTTTTACAGCAAGTGCCTGCACGGGGAGCTGTAAGTATTAGTTAATCCACCTAATATCTCAGTCCATACAGTGGCGGGATGGCTCGGCGCACTGTACGAGCTGATGATCGAGACTCTCTTTTGCATCCCTGGTTCGAACCCCGGGTGATGACGTCTTTTGCCGATCTTTTACAGCAAGTGCCTGCACGGGGAGCTGTAAGTATTAGTTAATCCACCTAATATCTCAGTCCATACAGTGGCGCGATGGCTCGGCGCACTGTACGAGCTGATGATCGAGACTCTCTTTTGCATCCCTGGTTCGAACCCCGGGTGATGACGTCTTTTGCCCATCTTTTGCAGCAAGTGCCTGCACGGGGAGCTGTAAGTATTAGTTAATCCACCTAATATCTCAGTCCATACAGTGGCGCGATGGCTCGGCGCACTGTACGAGCTGATGATCGAGACTCTCTTTTGCATCCCTGGTTCGAACCCCGGGTGATGACGTCTTTTGCCGATCTTTTACAGCAAGTGCCTGCACGGGGAGCTGTAAGTATTAGTTAATCCACCTAATATCTCAGTCCATACAGTGGCGCGATGGCTCGGCGCACTGTACGAGCTGATGATCGAGACTCTCTTTTGCATCCCTGGTTCGAACCCCGGGTGATGACGTCTTTTGCCGATCTTTTACAGCAAGTGCCTGCACGGGGAGCTGTAAGTATTAGTTAATCCACCTAATATCTCAGTCCATACAGTGGCGCGATGGCTCGGCGCACTGTACGAGCTGATGATCGAGACTCTCTTTTGCATCCGTGGTTCGAACCCCGGGTGATGACGTCTTTTGCCGATCTTTTACAGCAAGTGCCTGCACGGGGAGCTGTAAGTATTAGTTAATCCACCTAATATCTCAGTCCATACAGTGGCGCGATGGCTGGGCGCACTGTACGAGCTGATGATCGAGACTCTCTTTTGCATCCCTGGTTCGAACCCCGGGTGATGACGTCTTTTGCCGATCTTTTACAGCAAGTGCCTGCACGGGGAGCTGTAAGTATTAGTTAATCCACCTAATATCTCAGTCCATACAGTGGCGCGATGGCTCGGCGCACTGTACGAGCTGATGATCGAGACTCTCTTTTGCATCCCTGGTTCGAACCCCGGGTGATGACGTCTTTTGCCGATCTTTTACAGCAAGTGCCTGCACGGGGAGCTGTAAATATTAGTTAATCCACCTAATATCTCAGTCCATACAGTGGCGGGATGGCTCGGCGCACTGTACGAGCTGATGATCGAGACTCTCTTTTGCATCCCTGGTTCGAACCCCGGGTGATGACGTCTTTTGCCGATCTTTTACAGCAAGTGCCTGCACGGGGAGCTGTAAGTATTAGTTAATCCACCTAATATCTCAGTCCATACAGTGGCGCGATGGCTCGGCGCACTGTACGAGCTGATGATCGAGACTCTCTTTTGCATCCCTGGTTCGAACCCCGGGTGATGACGTCTTTTGCCGATCTTTTACAGCAAGTGCCTGCACGGGGAGCTGTAAGTATTAGTTAATCCACCTAATATCTCAGTCCATACAGTGGCGCGATTGCTCGGCGCACTGTACGAGCTGATGATCGAGACTCTCTTTTGCATCCCTGGTTCGAACCCCGGGTGATGACGTCTTTTGCCGATCTTTTACAGCAAGTGCCTGCACGGGGAGCTGTAAGTATTAGTTAATCCACCTAATATCTCAGTCCATACAGTGGCGCGATTGCTCGGCGCACTGTACGAGCTGATGATCGAGACTCTCTTTTGCATCCCTGGTTCGAACCCCGGGTGATGACGTCTTTTGCCGATCTTTTACAGCAAGTGCCTGCACGGGGAGCTGTAAGTATTAGTTAATCCACCTAATATCTCAGTCCATACAGTGGCGCGATGGCTCGGCGCACTGTACGAGCTGATGATCGAGACTCTCTTTTGCATCCCTGGTTCGAACCCCGGGTGATGACGTCTTTTGCCGATCTTTTACAGCAAGTGCCTGCACGGGGAGCTGTAAGTATTAGTTAATCCACCTAATATCTCAGTCCATACAGTGGCGCGATTGCTCGGCGCACTGTACGAGCTGATGATCGAGACTCTCTTTTGCATCCCTGGTTCGAACCCCGGGTGATGACGTCTTTTGCCGATCTTTTACAGCAAGTGCCTGCACGGGGAGCTGTAAGTATTAGTTAATCCACCTAATATCTCAGTCCATACAGTGGCGCGATTGCTCGGCGCACTGTACGAGCTGATGATCGAGACTCTCTTTTGCATCCCTGGTTCGAACCCCGGGTGATGACGTCTTTTGCCGATCTTTTACAGCAAGTGCCTGCACGGGGAGCTGTAAGTATTAGTTAATCCACCTAATATCTCAGTCCATACAGTGGCGCGATGGCTCGGCGCACTGTACGAGCTGATGATCGAGACTCTCTTTTGCATCCCTGGTTCGAACCCCGGGTGATGACGTCTTTTGCCGATCTTTTACAGCAAGTGCCTGCACGGGGAGCTGTAAGTATTAGTTAATCCACCTAATATCTCAGTCCATACAGTGGCGCGATGGCTCGGCGCACTGTACGAGCTGATGATCGAGACTCTCTTTTGCATCCCTGGTTCGAACCCCGGGTGATGACGTCTTTTGCCGATCTTTTACAGCAAGTGCCTGCACGGGGAGCTGTAAGTATTAGTTAATCCACCTAATATCTCAGTCCATACAGTGGCGCGATGGCTCGGCGCACTGTACGAGCTGATGATCGAGACTCTCTTTTGCATCCGTGGTTCGAACCCCGGGTGATGACGTCTTTTGCCGATCTTTTACAGCAAGTGCCTGCACGGGGGGCTGTAAGTATTAGTTAATCCACCTAATATCTCAGTCCATACAGTGGCGCGATGGCTCGGCGCACTGTACGAGCTGATGATCGAGACTCTCTTTTGCATCCCTGGTTCGAACCCCGGGTGATGACGTCTTTTGCCGATCTTTTACAGCAAGTGCCTGCACGGGGAGCTGTAAGTATTAGTTAATCCACCTAATATCTCAGTCCATACAGTGGCGCGATGGCTCGGCGCACTGTACGAGCTGATGATCGAGACTCTCTTTTGCATCCCTGGTTCGAACCCCGGGTGATGACGTCTTTTGCCGATCTTTTACAGCAAGTGCCTGCACGGGGAGCTGTAAATATTAGTTAATCCACCTAATATCTCAGTCCATACAGTGGCGGGATGGCTCGGCGCACTGTACGAGCTGATGATCGAGACTCTCTTTTGCATCCCTGGTTCGAACCCCGGGTGATGACGTCTTTTGCCGATCTTTTACAGCAAGTGCCTGCACGGGGAGCTGTAAGTATTAGTTAATCCACCTAATATCTCAGTCCATACAGTGGCGCGATGGCTCGGCGCACTGTACGAGCTGATGATCGAGACTCTCTTTTGCATCCCTGGTTCGAACCCCGGGTGATGACGTCTTTTGCCGATCTTTTACAGCAAGTGCCTGCACGGGGAGCTGTAAGTATTAGTTAATCCACCTAATATCTCAGTCCATACAGTGGCGCGATGGCTCGGCGCACTGTACGAGCTGATGATCGAGACTCTCTTTTGCATCCCTGGTTCGAACCCCGGGTGATGACGTCTATTGCCGATCTTTTACAGCAAGTGCCTGCACGGGGAGCTGTAAGTATTAGTTAATCCACCTAATATCTCAGTCCATACAGTGGCGCGATTGCTCGGCGCACTGTACGAGCTGATGATCGAGACTCTCTTTTGCATCCCTGGTTCGAACCCCGGGTGATGACGTCTTTTGCCGATCTTTTACAGCAAGTGCCTGCACGGGGAGCTGTAAGTATTAGTTAATCCACCTAATATCTCAGTCCATACAGTGGCGCGATGGCTCGGCGCACTGTACGAGCTGATGATCGAGACTCTCTTTTGCATCCCTGGTTCGAACCCCGGGTGATGACGTCTTTTGCCGATCTTTTACAGCAAGTGCCTGCACGGGGAGCTGTAAGTATTAGTTAATCCACCTAATATCTCAGTCCATACAGTGGCGCGATGGCTCGGCGCACTGTACGAGCTGATGATCGAGACTCTCTTTTGCATCCCTGGTTCGAACCCCGGGTGATGACGTCTTTTGCCGATCTTTTACAGCAAGTGCCTGCACGGGGAGCTGTAAGTATTAGTTAATCCACCTAATATCTCAGTCCATACAGTGGCGCGATGGCTCGGCGCTCTGTACGAGCTGATGATCGAGACTCTCTTTTGCATCCCTGGTTCGAACCCCGGGTGATGACGTCTTTTGCCGATCTTTTACAGCAAGTGCCTGCACGGGGAGCTGTAAGTATTAGTTAATCCACCTAATATCTCAGTCCATACAGTGGCGGGATGGCTCGGCGCACTGTACGAGCTGATGATCGAGACTCTCTTTTGCATCCCTGGTTCGAACCCCGGGTGATGACGTCTTTTGCCGATCTTTTACAGCAAGTGCCTGCACGGGGAGCTGTAAGTATAAGTTAATCCACCTAATATCTCAGTCCATACAGTGGCGGGATGGCTCGGCGCACTGTACGAGCTGATGATCGAGACTCTCTTTTGCATCCCTGGTTCGAACCCCGGGTGATGACGTCTTTTGCCGATCTTTTGCAGCAAGTGCCTGCACGGGGAGCTGTAAGTATTAGTTAATCCACCTAATATCTCAGTCCATACAGTGGCGCGATGGCTCGGCGCACTGTACGAGCTGATGATCGAGACTCTCTTTTGCATCCCTGGTTCGAACCCCGGGTGATGACGTCTTTTGCCGATCTTTTGCAGCAAGTGCCTGCACGGGGAGCTGTAAGTATTAGTTAATCCACCTAATATCTCAGTCCATACAGTGGCGCGATTGCTCGGCGCACTGTACGAGCTGATGATCGAGACTCTCTTTTGCATCCCTGGTTCGAACCCCGGGTGATGACGTCTTTTGCCGATCTTTTACAGCAAGTGCCTGCACGGGGAGCTGTAAGTATTAGTTAATCCACCTAATATCTCAGTCCATACAGTGGCGCGATAGCTCGGCGCACTGTACGAGCTGATGATCGAGACTCTCTTTTGCATCCCTGGTTCGAACCCCGGGTGATGACGTCTTTTGCCGATCTTTTACAGCAAGTGCCTGCACGGGGAGCTGTAAGTATTAGTTAATCCACCTAATATCTCAGTCCATACAGTGGCGCGATGGCTCGGCGCACTGTACGAGCTGATGATCGAGACTCTCTTTTGCATCCGTGGTTCGAACCCCGGGTGATGACGTCTTTTGCCGATCTTTTACAGCAAGTGCCTGCACGGGGAGCTGTAAGTATTAGTTAATCCACCTAATATCTCAGTCCATACAGTGGCGCGATGGCTCGGCGCACTGTACGAGCTGATGATCGAGACTCTCTTTTGCATCCCTGGTTCGAACCCCGGGTGATGACGTCTTTTGCCGATCTTTTACAGCAAGTGCCTGCACGGGGAGCTGTAAGTATTAGTTAATCCACCTAATATCTCAGTCCATACAGTGGCGCGATGGCTCGGCGCACTGTACGAGCTGATGATCGAGACTCTCTTTTGCATCCCTGGTTCGAACCCCGGGTGATGACGTCTTTTGCCGATCTTTTACAGCAAGTGCCTGCACGGGGAGCTGTAAATATTAGTTAATCCACCTAATATCTCAGTCCATACAGTGGCGGGATGGCTCGGCGCACTGTACGAGCTGATGATCGAGACTCTCTTTTGCATCCCTGGTTCGAACCCCGGGTGATGACGTCTTTTGCCGATCTTTTACAGCAAGTGCCTGCACGGGGAGCTGTAAGTATTAGTTAATCCACCTAATATCTCAGTCCATACAGTGGCGCGATGGCTCGGCGCACTGTACGAGCTGATGATCGAGACTCTCTTTTGCATCCCTGGTTCGAACCCCGGGTGATGACGTCTTTTGCCGATCTTTTACAGCAAGTGCCTGCACGGGGAGCTGTAAGTATTAGTTAATCCACCTAATATCTCAGTCCATACAGTGGCGCGATGGCTCGGCGCACTGTACGAGCTGATGATCGAGACTCTCTTTTGCATCCGTGGTTCGAACCCCGGGTGATGACGTCTTTTGCCGATCTTTTACAGCAAGTGCCTGCACGGGGAGCTGTAAGTATTAGTTAATCCACCTAATATCTCAGTCCATACAGTGGCGCGATTGCTCGGCGCACTGTACGAGCTGATGATCGAGACTCTCTTTTGCATCCCTGGTTCGAACCCCGGGTGATGACGTCTTTTGCCGATCTTTTACAGCAAGTGCCTGCACGGGGAGCTGTAAGTATTAGTTAATCCACCTAATATCTCAGTCCATACAGTGGCGCGATGGCTCGGCGCACTGTACGAGCTGATGATCGAGACTCTCTTTTGCATCCGTGGTTCGAACCCCGGGTGATGACGTCTTTTGCCGATCTTTTACAGCAAGTGCCTGCACGGGGAGCTGTAAGTATTAGTTAATCCACCTAATATCTCAGTCCATACAGTGGCGCGATGGCTCGGCGCACTGTACGAGCTGATGATCGAGACTCTCTTTTGCATCCGTGGTTCGAACCCCGGGTGATGACGTCTTTTGCCGATCTTTTACAGCAAGTGCCTGCACGGGGAGCTGTAAGTATTAGTTAATCCACCTAATATCTCAGTCCATACAGTGGCGCGATGGCTCGGCGCACTGTACGAGCTGATGATCGAGACTCTCTTTTGCATCCCTGGTTCGAACCCCGGGTGATGACGTCTTTTGCCGATCTTTTACAGCAAGTGCCTGCACGGGGAGCTGTAAGTATTAGTTAATCCACCTAATATCTCAGTCCATACAGTGGCGCGATGGCTCGGCGCACTGTACGAGCTGATGATCGAGACTCTCTTTTGCATCCCTGGTTCGAACCCCGGGTGATGACGTCTTTTGCCGATCTTTTACAGCAAGTGCCTGCACGGGGAGCTGTAAATATTAGTTAATCCACCTAATATCTCAGTCCATACAGTGGCGGGATGGCTCGGCGCACTGTACGAGCTGATGATCGAGACTCTCTTTTGCATCCGTGGTTCGAACCCCGGGTGATGACGTCTTTTGCCGATCTTTTACAGCAAGTGCCTGCACGGGGAGCTGTAAGTATTAGTTAATCCACCTAATATCTCAGTCCATACAGTGGCGCGATGGCTCGGCGCACTGTACGAGCTGATGATCGAGACTCTCTTTTGCATCCCTGGTTCGAACCCCGGGTGATGACGTCTTTTGCCGATCTTTTACAGCAAGTGCCTGCACGGGGAGCTGTAAGTATTAGTTAATCCACCTAATATCTCAGTCCATACAGTGGCGCGATGGCTCGGCGCACTGTACGAGCTGATGATCGAGACTCTCTTTTGCATCCCTGGTTCGAACCCCGGGTGATGACGTCTTTTGCCGATCTTTTACAGCAAGTGCCTGCACGGGGAGCTGTAAGTATTAGTTAATCCACCTAATATCTCAGTCCATACAGTGGCGCGATTGCTCGGCGCACTGTACGAGCTGATGATCGAGACTCTCTTTTGCATCCCTGGTTCGAACCCCGGGTGATGACGTCTTTTGCCGATCTTTTACAGCAAGTGCCTGCACGGGGAGCTGTAAGTATTAGTTAATCCACCTAATATCTCAGTCCATACAGTGGCGCGATGGCTCGGCGCACTGTACGAGCTGATGATCGAGACTCTCTTTTGCATCCCTGGTTCGAACCCCGGGTGATGACGTCTTTTGCCGATCTTTTACAGCAAGTGCCTGCACGGGGAGCTGTAAGTATTAGTTAATCCACCTAATATCTCAGTCCATACAGTGGCGGGATGGCTCGGCGCACTGTACGAGCTGATGATCGAGACTCTCTTTTGCATCCGTGGTTCGAACCCCGGGTGATGACGTCTTTTGCCGATCTTTTACAGCAAGTGCCTGCACGGGGAGCTGTAAGTATTAGTTAATCCACCTAATATCTCAGTCCATACAGTGGCGCGATGGCTCGGCGCACTGTACGAGCTGATGATCGAGACTCTCTTTTGCATCCCTGGTTCGAACCCCGGGTGATGACGTCTTTTGCCGATCTTTTACAGCAAGTGCCTGCACGGGGAGCTGTAAGTATTAGTTAATCCACCTAATATCTCAGTCCATACAGTGGCGCGATGGCTCGGCGCACTGTACGAGCTGATGATCGAGACTCTCTTTTGCATCCCTGGTTCGAACCCCGGGTGATGACGTCTTTTGCCGATCTTTTACAGCAAGTGCCTGCACGGGGAGCTGTAAATATTAGTTAATCCACCTAATATCTCAGTCCATACAGTGGCGGGATGGCTCGGCGCACTGTACGAGCTGATGATCGAGACTCTCTTTTGCATCCCTGGTTCGAACCCCGGGTGATGACGTCTTTTGCCGATCTTTTACAGCAAGTGCCTGCACGGGGAGCTGTAAGTATTAGTTAATCCACCTAATATCTCAGTCCATACAGTGGCGCGATGGCTCGGCGCACTGTACGAGCTGATGATCGAGACTCTCTTTTGCATCCCTGGTTCGAACCCCGGGTGATGACGTCTTTTGCCGATCTTTTACAGCAAGTGCCTGCACGGGGAGCTGTAAGTATTAGTTAATCCACCTAATATCTCAGTCCATACAGTGGCGCGATGGCTCGGCGCACTGTACGAGCTGATGATCGAGACTCTCTTTTGCATCCCTGGTTCGAACCCCGGGTGATGACGTCTTTTGCCGATCTTTTACAGCAAGTGCCTGCACGGGGAGCTGTAAGTATTAGTTAATCCACCTAATATCTCAGTCCATACAGTGGCGCGATTGCTCGGCGCACTGTACGAGCTGATGATCGAGACTCTCTTTTGCATCCCTGGTTCGAACCCCGGGTGATGACGTCTTTTGCCGATCTTTTACAGCAAGTGCCTGCACGGGGAGCTGTAAGTATTAGTTAATCCACCTAATATCTCAGTCCATACAGTGGCGCGATGGCTCGGCGCACTGTACGAGCTGATGATCGAGACTCTCTTTTGCATCCCTGGTTCGAACCCCGGGTGATGACGTCTTTTGCCGATCTTTTACAGCAAGTGCCTGCACGGGGAGCTGTAAGTATTAGTTAATCCACCTAATATCTCAGTCCATACAGTGGCGCGATGGCTCGGCGCACTGTACGAGCTGATGATCGAGACTCTCTTTTGCATCCCTGGTTCGAACCCCGGGTGATGACGTCTTTTGCCGATCTTTTACAGCAAGTGCCTGCACGGGGAGCTGTAAGTATTAGTTAATCCACCTAATATCTCAGTCCATACAGTGGCGCGATGGCTCGGCGCACTGTACGAGCTGATGATCGAGACTCTCTTTTGCATCCCTGGTTCGAACCCCGGGTGATGACGTCTTTTGCCGATCTTTTACAGCAAGTGCCTGCACGGGGAGCTGTAAATATTAGTTAATCCACCTAATATCTCAGTCCATACAGTGGCGCGATGGCTCGGCGCACTGTACGAGCTGATGATCGAGACTCTCTTTTGCATCCCTGGTTCGAACCCCGGGTGATGACGTCTTTTGCCGATCTTTTACAGCAAGTGCCTGCACGGGGAGCTGTAAGTATTAGTTAATCCACCTAATATCTCAGTCCATACAGTGGCGCGATGGCTCGGCGCACTGTACGAGCTGATGATCGAGACTCTCTTTTGCATCCCTGGTTCGAACCCCGGGTGATGACGTCTTTTGCCGATCTTTTACAGCAAGTGCCTGCACGGGGAGCTGTAAGTATTAGTTAATCCACCTAATATCTCAGTCCATACAGTGGCGCGATGGCTCGGCGCACTGTACGAGCTGATGATCGAGACTCTCTTTTGCATCCCTGGTTCGAACCCCGGGTGATGACGTCTTTTGCCGATCTTTTACAGCAAGTGCCTGCACGGGGAGCTGTAAGTATTAGTTAATCCACCTAATATCTCAGTCCATACAGTGGCGCGATGGCTCGGCGCACTGTACGAGCTGATGATCGAGACTCTCTTTTGCATCCGTGGTTCGAACCCCGGGTGATGACGTCTTTTGCCGATCTTTTACAGCAAGTGCCTGCACGGGGAGCTGTAAGTATTAGTTAATCCACCTAATATCTCAGTCCATACAGTGGCGGGATGGCTCGGCGCACTGTACGAGCTGATGATCGAGACTCTCTTTTGCATCCCTGGTTCGAACCCCGGGTGATGACGTCTTTTGCCGATCTTTTACAGCAAGTGCCTGCACGGGGAGCTGTAAGTATTAGTTAATCCACCTAATATCTCAGTCCATACAGTGGCGGGATGGCTCGGCGCACTGTACGAGCTGATGATCGAGACTCTCTTTTGCATCCCTGGTTCGAACCCCGGGTGATGACGTCTTTTGCCGATCTTTTGCAGCAAGTGCCTGCACGGGGAGCTGTAAGTATTAGTTAATCCACCTAATATCTCAGTCCATACAGTGGCGCGATGGCTCGGCGCACTGTACGAGCTGATGATCGAGACTCTCTTTTGCATCCCTGGTTCGAACCCCGGGTGATGACGTCTTTTGCCGATCTTTTACAGCAAGTGCCTGCACGGGGAGCTGTAAGTATTAGTTAATCCACCTAATATCTCAGTCCATACAGTGGCGCGATTGCTCGGCGCACTGTACGAGCTGATGATCGAGACTCTCTTTTGCATCCCTGGTTCGAACCCCGGGTGATGACGTCTTTTGCCGATCTTTTACAGCAAGTGCCTGCACGGGGAGCTGTAAGTATTAGTTAATCCACCTAATATCTCAGTCCATACAGTGGCGCGATGGCTCGGCGCACTGTACGAGCTGATGATCGAGACTCTCTTTTGCATCCCTGGTTCGAACCCCGGGTGATGACGTCTTTTGCCGATCTTTTACAGCAAGTGCCTGCACGGGGAGCTGTAAGTATTAGTTAATCCACCTAATATCTCAGTCCATACAGTGGCGCGATGGCTCGGCGCACTGTACGAGCTGATGATCGAGACTCTCTTTTGCATCCGTGGTTCGAACCCCGGGTGATGACGTCTTTTGCCGATCTTTTACAGCAAGTGCCTGCACGGGGAGCTGTAAGTATTAGTTAATCCACCTAATATCTCAGTCCATACAGTGGCGCGATGGCTCGGCGCACTGTACGAGCTGATGATCGAGACTCTCTTTTGCATCCGTGGTTCGAACCCCGGGTGATGACGTCTTTTGCCGATCTTTTACAGCAAGTGCCTGCACGGGGAGCTGTAAGTATTAGTTAATCCACCTAATATCTCAGTCCATACAGTGGCGCGATTGCTCGGCGCACTGTACGAGCTGATGATCGAGACTCTCTTTTGCATCCCTGGTTCGAACCCCGGGTGATGACGTCTTTTGCCGATCTTTTACAGCAAGTGCCTGCACGGGGAGCTGTAAATATTAGTTAATCCACCTAATATCTCAGTCCATACAGTGGCGGGATGGCTCGGCGCACTGTACGAGCTGATGATCGAGACTCTCTTTTGCATCCCTGGTTCGAACCCCGGGTGATGACGTCTTTTGCCGATCTTTTACAGCAAGTGCCTGCACGGGGAGCTGTAAATATTAGTTAATCCACCTAATATCTCAGTCCATACAGTGGCGGGATGGCTCGGCGCACTGTACGAGCTGATGATCGAGACTCTCTTTTGCATCCCTGGTTCGAACCCCGGGTGATGACGTCTTTTGCCGATCTTTTACAGCAAGTGCCTGCACGGGGAGCTGTAAGTATTAGTTAATCCACCTAATATCTCAGTCCATACAGTGGCGCGATGGCTCGGCGCACTGTACGAGCTGATGATCGAGACTCTCTTTTGCATCCGTGGTTCGAACCCCGGGTGATGACGTCTTTTGCCGATCTTTTACAGCAAGTGCCTGCACGGGGAGCTGTAAGTATTAGTTAATCCACCTAATATCTCAGTCCATACAGTGGCGCGATGGCTCGGCGCACTGTACGAGCTGATGATCGAGACTCTCTTTTGCATCCCTGGTTCGAACCCCGGGTGATGACGTCTTTTGCCGATCTTTTACAGCAAGTGCCTGCACGGGGAGCTGTAAGTATTAGTTAATCCACCTAATATCTCAGTCCATACAGTGGCGCGATGGCTCGGCGCACTGTACGAGCTGATGATCGAGACTCTCTTTTGCATCCCTGGTTCGAACCCCGGGTGATGACGTCTTTTGCCGATCTTTTACAGCAAGTGCCTGCACGGGGAGCTGTAAGTATTAGTTAATCCACCTAATATCTCAGTCCATACAGTGGCGCGATGGCTCGGCGCACTGTACGAGCTGATGATCGAGACTCTCTTTTGCATCCCTGGTTCGAACCCCGGGTGATGACGTCTTTTGCCGATCTTTTACAGCAAGTGCCTGCACGGGGAGCTGTAAATATTAGTTAATCCACCTAATATCTCAGTCCATACAGTGGCGGGATGGCTCGGCGCACTGTACGAGCTGATGATCGAGACTCTCTTTTGCATCCCTGGTTCGAACCCCGGGTGATGACGTCTTTTGCCGATCTTTTACAGCAAGTGCCTGCACGGGGAGCTGTAAGTATTAGTTAATCCACCTAATATCTCAGTCCATACAGTGGCGCGATGGCTCGGCGCACTGTACGAGCTGATGATCGAGACTCTCTTTTGCATCCCTGGTTCGAACCCCGGGTGATGACGTCTTTTGCCGATCTTTTACAGCAAGTGCCTGCACGGGGAGCTGTAAGTATTAGTTAATCCACCTAATATCTCAGTCCATACAGTGGCGCGATGGCTCGGCGCACTGTACGAGCTGATGATCGAGACTCTCTTTTGCATCCCTGGTTCGAACCCCGGGTGATGACGTCTTTTGCCGATCTTTTACAGCAAGTGCCTGCACGGGGAGCTGTAAGTATTAGTTAATCCACCTAATATCTCAGTCCATACAGTGGCGCGATTGCTCGGCGCACTGTACGAGCTGATGATCGAGACTCTCTTTTGCATCCCTGGTTCGAACCCCGGGTGATGACGTCTTTTGCCGATCTTTTACAGCAAGTGCCTGCACGGGGAGCTGTAAGTATTAGTTAATCCACCTAATATCTCAGTCCATACAGTGGCGCGATGGCTCGGCGCACTGTACGAGCTGATGATCGAGACTCTCTTTTGCATCCGTGGTTCGAACCCCGGGTGATGACGTCTTTTGCCGATCTTTTACAGCAAGTGCCTGCACGGGGAGCTGTAAGTATTAGTTAATCCACCTAATATCTCAGTCCATACAGTGGCGCGATGGCTCGGCGCACTGTACGAGCTGATGATCGAGACTCTCTTTTGCATCCGTGGTTCGAACCCCGGGTGATGACGTCTTTTGCCGATCTTTTACAGCAAGTGCCTGCACGGGGAGCTGTAAGTATTAGTTAATCCACCTAATATCTCAGTCCATACAGTGGCGCGATGGCTCGGCGCACTGTACGAGCTGATGATCGAGACTCTCTTTTGCATCCCTGGTTCGAACCCCGGGTGATGACGTCTTTTGCCGATCTTTTACAGCAAGTGCCTGCACGGGGAGCTGTAAGTATTAGTTAATCCACCTAATATCTCAGTCCATACAGTGGCGCGATGGCTCGGCGCACTGTACGAGCTGATGATCGAGACTCTCTTTTGCATCCGTGGTTCGAACCCCGGGTGATGACGTCTTTTGCCGATCTTTTACAGCAAGTGCCTGCACGGGGAGCTGTAAATATTAGTTAATCCACCTAATATCTCAGTCCATACAGTGGCGGGATGGCTCGGCGCACTGTACGAGCTGATGATCGAGACTCTCTTTTGCATCCCTGGTTCGAACCCCGGGTGATGACGTCTTTTGCCGATCTTTTACAGCAAGTGCCTGCACGGGGAGCTGTAAGTATTAGTTAATCCACCTAATATCTCAGTCCATACAGTGGCGCGATGGCTCGGCGCACTGTACGAGCTGATGATCGAGACTCTCTTTTGCATCCCTGGTTCGAACCCCGGGTGATGACGTCTTTTGCCGATCTTTTACAGCAAGTGCCTGCACGGGGAGCTGTAAGTATTAGTTAATCCACCTAATATCTCAGTCCATACAGTGGCGCGATTGCTCGGCGCACTGTACGAGCTGATGATCGAGACTCTCTTTTGCATCCCTGGTTCGAACCCCGGGTGATGACGTCTTTTGCCGATCTTTTACAGCAAGTGCCTGCACGGGGAGCTGTAAGTATTAGTTAATCCACCTAATATCTCAGTCCATACAGTGGCGGGATGGCTCGGCGCACTGTACGAGCTGATGATCGAGACTCTCTTTTGCATCCCTGGTTCGAACCCCGGGTGATGACGTCTTTTGCCGATCTTTTACAGTGGCGCGATGGCTCGGCGCACTGTACGAGCTGATGATCGAGACTCTCTTTTGCATCCCTGGTTCGAACCCCGGGTGATGACGTCTTTTGCCGATCTTTTACAGCAAGTGCCTGCACGGGGAGCTGTAAGTATTAGTTAATCCACCTAATATCTCAGTCCATACAGTGGCGCGATGGCTCGGCGCACTGTACGAGCTGATGATCGAGACTCTCTTTTGCATCCCTGGTTCGAACCCCGGGTGATGACGTCTTTTGCCGATCTTTTACAGCAAGTGCCTGCACGGGGAGCTGTAAGTATTAGTTAATCCACCTAATATCTCAGTCCATACAGTGGCGCGATGGCTCGGCGCTCTGTACGAGCTGATGATCGAGACTCTCTTTTGCATCCCTGGTTCGAACCCCGGGTGATGACGTCTTTTGCCGATCTTTTACAGCAAGTGCCTGCACGGGGAGCTGTAAGTATTAGTTAATCCACCTAATATCTCAGTCCATACAGTGGCGGGATGGCTCGGCGCACTGTACGAGCTGATGATCGAGACTCTCTTTTGCATCCCTGGTTCGAACCCCGGGTGATGACGTCTTTTGCCGATCTTTTACAGCAAGTGCCTGCACGGGGAGCTGTAAGTATAAGTTAATCCACCTAATATCTCAGTCCATACAGTGGCGGGATGGCTCGGCGCACTGTACGAGCTGATGATCGAGACTCTCTTTTGCATCCCTGGTTCGAACCCCGGGTGATGACGTCTTTTGCCGATCTTTTGCAGCAAGTGCCTGCACGGGGAGCTGTAAGTATTAGTTAATCCACCTAATATCTCAGTCCATACAGTGGCGCGATGGCTCGGCGCACTGTACGAGCTGATGATCGAGACTCTCTTTTGCATCCCTGGTTCGAACCCCGGGTGATGACGTCTTTTGCCGATCTTTTGCAGCAAGTGCCTGCACGGGGAGCTGTAAGTATTAGTTAATCCACCTAATATCTCAGTCCATACAGTGGCGCGATTGCTCGGCGCACTGTACGAGCTGATGATCGAGACTCTCTTTTGCATCCCTGGTTCGAACCCCGGGTGATGACGTCTTTTGCCGATCTTTTACAGCAAGTGCCTGCACGGGGAGCTGTAAGTATTAGTTAATCCACCTAATATCTCAGTCCATACAGTGGCGCGATAGCTCGGCGCACTGTACGAGCTGATGATCGAGACTCTCTTTTGCATCCCTGGTTCGAACCCCGGGTGATGACGTCTTTTGCCGATCTTTTACAGCAAGTGCCTGCACGGGGAGCTGTAAGTATTAGTTAATCCACCTAATATCTCAGTCCATACAGTGGCGCGATGGCTCGGCGCACTGTACGAGCTGATGATCGAGACTCTCTTTTGCATCCGTGGTTCGAACCCCGGGTGATGACGTCTTTTGCCGATCTTTTACAGCAAGTGCCTGCACGGGGAGCTGTAAGTATTAGTTAATCCACCTAATATCTCAGTCCATACAGTGGCGCGATGGCTCGGCGCACTGTACGAGCTGATGATCGAGACTCTCTTTTGCATCCCTGGTTCGAACCCCGGGTGATGACGTCTTTTGCCGATCTTTTACAGCAAGTGCCTGCACGGGGAGCTGTAAGTATTAGTTAATCCACCTAATATCTCAGTCCATACAGTGGCGCGATGGCTCGGCGCACTGTACGAGCTGATGATCGAGACTCTCTTTTGCATCCCTGGTTCGAACCCCGGGTGATGACGTCTTTTGCCGATCTTTTACAGCAAGTGCCTGCACGGGGAGCTGTAAATATTAGTTAATCCACCTAATATCTCAGTCCATACAGTGGCGGGATGGCTCGGCGCACTGTACGAGCTGATGATCGAGACTCTCTTTTGCATCCCTGGTTCGAACCCCGGGTGATGACGTCTTTTGCCGATCTTTTACAGCAAGTGCCTGCACGGGGAGCTGTAAGTATTAGTTAATCCACCTAATATCTCAGTCCATACAGTGGCGCGATGGCTCGGCGCACTGTACGAGCTGATGATCGAGACTCTCTTTTGCATCCCTGGTTCGAACCCCGGGTGATGACGTCTTTTGCCGATCTTTTACAGCAAGTGCCTGCACGGGGAGCTGTAAGTATTAGTTAATCCACCTAATATCTCAGTCCATACAGTGGCGCGATGGCTCGGCGCACTGTACGAGCTGATGATCGAGACTCTCTTTTGCATCCGTGGTTCGAACCCCGGGTGATGACGTCTTTTGCCGATCTTTTACAGCAAGTGCCTGCACGGGGAGCTGTAAGTATTAGTTAATCCACCTAATATCTCAGTCCATACAGTGGCGCGATTGCTCGGCGCACTGTACGAGCTGATGATCGAGACTCTCTTTTGCATCCCTGGTTCGAACCCCGGGTGATGACGTCTTTTGCCGATCTTTTACAGCAAGTGCCTGCACGGGGAGCTGTAAGTATTAGTTAATCCACCTAATATCTCAGTCCATACAGTGGCGCGATGGCTCGGCGCACTGTACGAGCTGATGATCGAGACTCTCTTTTGCATCCGTGGTTCGAACCCCGGGTGATGACGTCTTTTGCCGATCTTTTACAGCAAGTGCCTGCACGGGGAGCTGTAAGTATTAGTTAATCCACCTAATATCTCAGTCCATACAGTGGCGCGATGGCTCGGCGCACTGTACGAGCTGATGATCGAGACTCTCTTTTGCATCCGTGGTTCGAACCCCGGGTGATGACGTCTTTTGCCGATCTTTTACAGCAAGTGCCTGCACGGGGAGCTGTAAGTATTAGTTAATCCACCTAATATCTCAGTCCATACAGTGGCGCGATGGCTCGGCGCACTGTACGAGCTGATGATCGAGACTCTCTTTTGCATCCCTGGTTCGAACCCCGGGTGATGACGTCTTTTGCCGATCTTTTACAGCAAGTGCCTGCACGGGGAGCTGTAAGTATTAGTTAATCCACCTAATATCTCAGTCCATACAGTGGCGCGATGGCTCGGCGCACTGTACGAGCTGATGATCGAGACTCTCTTTTGCATCCCTGGTTCGAACCCCGGGTGATGACGTCTTTTGCCGATCTTTTACAGCAAGTGCCTGCACGGGGAGCTGTAAATATTAGTTAATCCACCTAATATCTCAGTCCATACAGTGGCGGGATGGCTCGGCGCACTGTACGAGCTGATGATCGAGACTCTCTTTTGCATCCCTGGTTCGAACCCCGGGTGATGACGTCTTTTGCCGATCTTTTACAGCAAGTGCCTGCACGGGGAGCTGTAAGTATTAGTTAATCCACCTAATATCTCAGTCCATACAGTGGCGCGATGGCTCGGCGCACTGTACGAGCTGATGATCGAGACTCTCTTTTGCATCCCTGGTTCGAACCCCGGGTGATGACGTCTTTTGCCGATCTTTTACAGCAAGTGCCTGCACGGGGAGCTGTAAGTATTAGTTAATCCACCTAATATCTCAGTCCATACAGTGGCGCGATGGCTCGGCGCACTGTACGAGCTGATGATCGAGACTCTCTTTTGCATCCCTGGTTCGAACCCCGGGTGATGACGTCTTTTGCCGATCTTTTACAGCAAGTGCCTGCACGGGGAGCTGTAAGTATTAGTTAATCCACCTAATATCTCAGTCCATACAGTGGCGCGATTGCTCGGCGCACTGTACGAGCTGATGATCGAGACTCTCTTTTGCATCCCTGGTTCGAACCCCGGGTGATGACGTCTTTTGCCGATCTTTTACAGCAAGTGCCTGCACGGGGAGCTGTAAGTATTAGTTAATCCACCTAATATCTCAGTCCATACAGTGGCGCGATGGCTCGGCGCACTGTACGAGCTGATGATCGAGACTCTCTTTTGCATCCCTGGTTCGAACCCCGGGTGATGACGTCTTTTGCCGATCTTTTACAGCAAGTGCCTGCACGGGGAGCTGTAAGTATTAGTTAATCCACCTAATATCTCAGTCCATACAGTGGCGGGATGGCTCGGCGCACTGTACGAGCTGATGATCGAGACTCTCTTTTGCATCCGTGGTTCGAACCCCGGGTGATGACGTCTTTTGCCGATCTTTTACAGCAAGTGCCTGCACGGGGAGCTGTAAGTATTAGTTAATCCACCTAATATCTCAGTCCATACAGTGGCGCGATGGCTCGGCGCACTGTACGAGCTGATGATCGAGACTCTCTTTTGCATCCCTGGTTCGAACCCCGGGTGATGACGTCTTTTGCCGATCTTTTACAGCAAGTGCCTGCACGGGGAGCTGTAAGTATTAGTTAATCCACCTAATATCTCAGTCCATACAGTGGCGCGATGGCTCGGCGCACTGTACGAGCTGATGATCGAGACTCTCTTTTGCATCCCTGGTTCGAACCCCGGGTGATGACGTCTTTTGCCGATCTTTTACAGCAAGTGCCTGCACGGGGAGCTGTAAATATTAGTTAATCCACCTAATATCTCAGTCCATACAGTGGCGGGATGGCTCGGCGCACTGTACGAGCTGATGATCGAGACTCTCTTTTGCATCCCTGGTTCGAACCCCGGGTGATGACGTCTTTTGCCGATCTTTTACAGCAAGTGCCTGCACGGGGAGCTGTAAGTATTAGTTAATCCACCTAATATCTCAGTCCATACAGTGGCGCGATGGCTCGGCGCACTGTACGAGCTGATGATCGAGACTCTCTTTTGCATCCCTGGTTCGAACCCCGGGTGATGACGTCTTTTGCCGATCTTTTACAGCAAGTGCCTGCACGGGGAGCTGTAAGTATTAGTTAATCCACCTAATATCTCAGTCCATACAGTGGCGCGATGGCTCGGCGCACTGTACGAGCTGATGATCGAGACTCTCTTTTGCATCCCTGGTTCGAACCCCGGGTGATGACGTCTTTTGCCGATCTTTTACAGCAAGTGCCTGCACGGGGAGCTGTAAGTATTAGTTAATCCACCTAATATCTCAGTCCATACAGTGGCGCGATTGCTCGGCGCACTGTACGAGCTGATGATCGAGACTCTCTTTTGCATCCCTGGTTCGAACCCCGGGTGATGACGTCTTTTGCCGATCTTTTACAGCAAGTGCCTGCACGGGGAGCTGTAAGTATTAGTTAATCCACCTAATATCTCAGTCCATACAGTGGCGCGATGGCTCGGCGCACTGTACGAGCTGATGATCGAGACTCTCTTTTGCATCCCTGGTTCGAACCCCGGGTGATGACGTCTTTTGCCGATCTTTTACAGCAAGTGCCTGCACGGGGAGCTGTAAGTATTAGTTAATCCACCTAATATCTCAGTCCATACAGTGGCGCGATGGCTCGGCGCACTGTACGAGCTGATGATCGAGACTCTCTTTTGCATCCCTGGTTCGAACCCCGGGTGATGACGTCTTTTGCCGATCTTTTGCAGCAAGTGCCTGCACGGGGAGCTGTAAGTATTAGTTAATCCACCTAATATCTCAGTCCATACAGTGGCGCGATGGCTCGGCGCACTGTACGAGCTGATGATCGAGACTCTCTTTTGCATCCCTGGTTCGAACCCCGGGTGATGACGTCTTTTGCCGATCTTTTACAGCAAGTGCCTGCACGGGGAGCTGTAAGTATTAGTTAATCCACCTAATATCTCAGTCCATACAGTGGCGCGATTGCTCGGCGCACTGTACGAGCTGATGATCGAGACTCTCTTTTGCATCCCTGGTTCGAACCCCGGGTGATGACGTCTTTTGCCGATCTTTTACAGCAAGTGCCTGCACGGGGAGCTGTAAGTATTAGTTAATCCACCTAATATCTCAGTCCATACAGTGGCGCGATGGCTCGGCGCACTGTACGAGCTGATGATCGAGACTCTCTTTTGCATCCCTGGTTCGAACCCCGGGTGATGACGTCTTTTGCCGATCTTTTACAGCAAGTGCCTGCACGGGGAGCTGTAAGTATTAGTTAATCCACCTAATATCTCAGTCCATACAGTGGCGCGATGGCTCGGCGCACTGTACGAGCTGATGATCGAGACTCTCTTTTGCATCCGTGGTTCGAACCCCGGGTGATGACGTCTTTTGCCGATCTTTTACAGCAAGTGCCTGCACGGGGAGCTGTAAGTATTAGTTAATCCACCTAATATCTCAGTCCATACAGTGGCGCGATGGCTCGGCGCACTGTACGAGCTGATGATCGAGACTCTCTTTTGCATCCGTGGTTCGAACCCCGGGTGATGACGTCTTTTGCCGATCTTTTACAGCAAGTGCCTGCACGGGGAGCTGTAAGTATTAGTTAATCCACCTAATATCTCAGTCCATACAGTGGCGCGATTGCTCGGCGCACTGTACGAGCTGATGATCGAGACTCTCTTTTGCATCCCTGGTTCGAACCCCGGGTGATGACGTCTTTTGCCGATCTTTTACAGCAAGTGCCTGCACGGGGAGCTGTAAATATTAGTTAATCCACCTAATATCTCAGTCCATACAGTGGCGGGATGGCTCGGCGCACTGTACGAGCTGATGATCGAGACTCTCTTTTGCATCCCTGGTTCGAACCCCGGGTGATGACGTCTTTTGCCGATCTTTTACAGCAAGTGCCTGCACGGGGAGCTGTAAATATTAGTTAATCCACCTAATATCTCAGTCCATACAGTGGCGGGATGGCTCGGCGCACTGTACGAGCTGATGATCGAGACTCTCTTTTGCATCCCTGGTTCGAACCCCGGGTGATGACGTCTTTTGCCGATCTTTTACAGCAAGTGCCTGCACGGGGAGCTGTAAGTATTAGTTAATCCACCTAATATCTCAGTCCATACAGTGGCGCGATGGCTCGGCGCACTGTACGAGCTGATGATCGAGACTCTCTTTTGCATCCGTGGTTCGAACCCCGGGTGATGACGTCTTTTGCCGATCTTTTACAGCAAGTGCCTGCACGGGGAGCTGTAAGTATTAGTTAATCCACCTAATATCTCAGTCCATACAGTGGCGCGATGGCTCGGCGCACTGTACGAGCTGATGATCGAGACTCTCTTTTGCATCCCTGGTTCGAACCCCGGGTGATGACGTCTTTTGCCGATCTTTTACAGCAAGTGCCTGCACGGGGAGCTGTAAGTATTAGTTAATCCACCTAATATCTCAGTCCATACAGTGGCGCGATGGCTCGGCGCACTGTACGAGCTGATGATCGAGACTCTCTTTTGCATCCCTGGTTCGAACCCCGGGTGATGACGTCTTTTGCCGATCTTTTACAGCAAGTGCCTGCACGGGGAGCTGTAAGTATTAGTTAATCCACCTAATATCTCAGTCCATACAGTGGCGCGATGGCTCGGCGCACTGTACGAGCTGATGATCGAGACTCTCTTTTGCATCCCTGGTTCGAACCCCGGGTGATGACGTCTTTTGCCGATCTTTTACAGCAAGTGCCTGCACGGGGAGCTGTAAATATTAGTTAATCCACCTAATATCTCAGTCCATACAGTGGCGGGATGGCTCGGCGCACTGTACGAGCTGATGATCGAGACTCTCTTTTGCATCCCTGGTTCGAACCCCGGGTGATGACGTCTTTTGCCGATCTTTTACAGCAAGTGCCTGCACGGGGAGCTGTAAGTATTAGTTAATCCACCTAATATCTCAGTCCATACAGTGGCGCGATGGCTCGGCGCACTGTACGAGCTGATGATCGAGACTCTCTTTTGCATCCCTGGTTCGAACCCCGGGTGATGACGTCTTTTGCCGATCTTTTACAGCAAGTGCCTGCACGGGGAGCTGTAAGTATTAGTTAATCCACCTAATATCTCAGTCCATACAGTGGCGCGATGGCTCGGCGCACTGTACGAGCTGATGATCGAGACTCTCTTTTGCATCCGTGGTTCGAACCCCGGGTGATGACGTCTTTTGCCGATCTTTTACAGCAAGTGCCTGCACGGGGAGCTGTAAGTATTAGTTAATCCACCTAATATCTCAGTCCATACAGTGGCGCGATTGCTCGGCGCACTGTACGAGCTGATGATCGAGACTCTCTTTTGCATCCGTGGTTCGAACCCCGGGTGATGACGTCTTTTGCCGATCTTTTACAGCAAGTGCCTGCACGGGGAGCTGTAAGTATTAGTTAATCCACCTAATATCTCAGTCCATACAGTGGCGCGATGGCTCGGCGCACTGTACGAGCTGATGATCGAGACTCTCTTTTGCATCCGTGGTTCGAACCCCGGGTGATGACGTCTTTTGCCGATCTTTTACAGCAAGTGCCTGCACGGGGAGCTGTAAGTATTAGTTAATCCACCTAATATCTCAGTCCATACAGTGGCGCGATGGCTCGGCGCACTGTACGAGCTGATGATCGAGACTCTCTTTTGCATCCGTGGTTCGAACCCCGGGTGATGACGTCTTTTGCCGATCTTTTACAGCAAGTGCCTGCACGGGGAGCTGTAAGTATTAGTTAATCCACCTAATATCTCAGTCCATACAGTGGCGCGATGGCTCGGCGCACTGTACGAGCTGATGATCGAGACTCTCTTTTGCATCCCTGGTTCGAACCCCGGGTGATGACGTCTTTTGCCGATCTTTTACAGCAAGTGCCTGCACGGGGAGCTGTAAGTATTAGTTAATCCACCTAATATCTCAGTCCATACAGTGGCGCGATGGCTCGGCGCACTGTACGAGCTGATGATCGAGACTCTCTTTTGCATCCGTGGTTCGAACCCCGGGTGATGACGTCTTTTGCCGATCTTTTACAGCAAGTGCCTGCACGGGGAGCTGTAAATATTAGTTAATCCACCTAATATCTCAGTCCATACAGTGGCGGGATGGCTCGGCGCACTGTACGAGCTGATGATCGAGACTCTCTTTTGCATCCCTGGTTCGAACCCCGGGTGATGACGTCTTTTGCCGATCTTTTACAGCAAGTGCCTGCACGGGGAGCTGTAAGTATTAGTTAATCCACCTAATATCTCAGTCCATACAGTGGCGCGATGGCTCGGCGCACTGTACGAGCTGATGATCGAGACTCTCTTTTGCATCCCTGGTTCGAACCCCGGGTGATGACGTCTTTTGCCGATCTTTTACAGCAAGTGCCTGCACGGGGAGCTGTAAGTATTAGTTAATCCACCTAATATCTCAGTCCATACAGTGGCGCGATGGCTCGGCGCACTGTACGAGCTGATGATCGAGACTCTCTTTTGCATCCCTGGTTCGAACCCCGGGTGATGACGTCTTTTGCCGATCTTTTACAGCAAGTGCCTGCACGGGGAGCTGTAAATATTAGTTAATCCACCTAATATCTCAGTCCATACAGTGGCGGGATGGCTCGGCGCACTGTACGAGCTGATGATCGAGACTCTCTTTTGCATCCCTGGTTCGAACCCCGGGTGATGACGTCTTTTGCCGATCTTTTACAGCAAGTGCCTGCACGGGGAGCTGTAAGTATTAGTTAATCCACCTAATATCTCAGTCCATACAGTGGCGCGATGGCTCGGCGCACTGTACGAGCTGATGATCGAGACTCTCTTTTGCATCCCTGGTTCGAACCCCGGGTGATGACGTCTTTTGCCGATCTTTTACAGCAAGTGCCTGCACGGGGAGCTGTAAGTATTAGTTAATCCACCTAATATCTCAGTCCATACAGTGGCGGGATGGCTCGGCGCACTGTACGAGCTGATGATCGAGACTCTCTTTTGCATCCCTGGTTCGAACCCCGGGTGATGACGTCTTTTGCCGATCTTTTACAGCAAGTGCCTGCACGGGGAGCTGTAAGTATTAGTTAATCCACCTAATATCTCAGTCCATACAGTGGCGGGATGGCTCGGCGCACTGTACGAGCTGATGATCGAGACTCTCTTTTGCATCCCTGGTTCGAACCCCGGGTGATGACGTCTTTTGCCGATCTTTTACAGCAAGTGCCTGCACGGGGAGCTGTAAGTATTAGTTAATCCACCTAATATCTCAGTCCATACAGTGGCGGGATGGCTCGGCGCACTGTACGAGCTGATGATCGAGACTCTCTTTTGCATCCCTGGTTCGAACCCCGGGTGATGACGTCTTTTGCCGATCTTTTGCAGCAAGTGCCTGCACGGGGAGCTGTAAGTATTAGTTAATCCACCTAATATCTCAGTCCATACAGTGGCGCGATGGCTCGGCGCACTGTACGAGCTGATGATCGAGACTCTCTTTTGCATCCCTGGTTCGAACCCCGGGTGATGACGTCTTTTGCCGATCTTTTACAGCAAGTGCCTGCACGGGGAGCTGTAAGTATTAGTTAATCCACCTAATATCTCAGTCCATACAGTGGCGCGATTGCTCGGCGCACTGTACGAGCTGATGATCGAGACTCTCTTTTGCATCCGTGGTTCGAACCCCGGGTGATGACGTCTTTTGCCGATCTTTTACAGCAAGTGCCTGCACGGGGAGCTGTAAGTATTAGTTAATCCACCTAATATCTCAGTCCATACAGTGGCGCGATGGCTCGGCGCACTGTACGAGCTGATGATCGAGACTCTCTTTTGCATCCGTGGTTCGAACCCCGGGTGATGACGTCTTTTGCCGATCTTTTACAGCAAGTGCCTGCACGGGGAGCTGTAAGTATTAGTTAATCCACCTAATATCTCAGTCCATACAGTGGCGCGATGGCTCGGCGCACTGTACGAGCTGATGATCGAGACTCTCTTTTGCATCCCTGGTTCGAACCCCGGGTGATGACGTCTTTTGCCGATCTTTTACAGCAAGTGCCTGCACGGGGAGCTGTAAGTATTAGTTAATCCACCTAATATCTCAGTCCATACAGTGGCGCGATGGCTCGGCGCACTGTACGAGCTGATGATCGAGACTCTCTTTTGCATCCCTGGTTCGAACCCCGGGTGATGACGTCTTTTGCCGATCTTTTACAGCAAGTGCCTGCACGGGGAGCTGTAAGTATTAGTTAATCCACCTAATATCTCAGTCCATACAGTGGCGCGATGGCTCGGCGCACTGTACGAGCTGATGATCGAGACTCTCTTTTGCATCCCTGGTTCGAACCCCGGGTGATGACGTCTTTTGCCGATCTTTTACAGCAAGTGCCTGCACGGGGAGCTGTAAATATTAGTTAATCCACCTAATATCTCAGTCCATACAGTGGCGGGATGGCTCGGCGCACTGTACGAGCTGATGATCGAGACTCTCTTTTGCATCCCTGGTTCGAACCCCGGGTGATGACGTCTTTTGCCGATCTTTTACAGCAAGTGCCTGCACGGGGAGCTGTAAGTATTAGTTAATCCACCTAATATCTCAGTCCATACAGTGGCGCGATGGCTCGGCGCACTGTACGAGCTGATGATCGAGACTCTCTTTTGCATCCCTGGTTCGAACCCCGGGTGATGACGTCTTTTGCCGATCTTTTACAGCAAGTGCCTGCACGGGGAGCTGTAAGTATTAGTTAATCCACCTAATATCTCAGTCCATACAGTGGCGCGATGGCTCGGCGCACTGTACGAGCTGATGATCGAGACTCTCTTTTGCATCCCTGGTTCGAACCCCGGGTGATGACGTCTTTTGCCGATCTTTTACAGCAAGTGCCTGCACGGGGAGCTGTAAGTATTAGTTAATCCACCTAATATCTCAGTCCATACAGTGGCGCGATTGCTCGGCGCACTGTACGAGCTGATGATCGAGACTCTCTTTTGCATCCCTGGTTCGAACCCCGGGTGATGACGTCTTTTGCCGATCTTTTACAGCAAGTGCCTGCACGGGGAGCTGTAAGTATTAGTTAATCCACCTAATATCTCAGTCCATACAGTGGCGGGATGGCTCGGCGCACTGTACGAGCTGATGATCGAGACTCTCTTTTGCATCCCTGGTTCGAACCCCGGGTGATGACGTCTTTTGCCGATCTTTTGCAGCAAGTGCCTGCACGGGGAGCTGTAAGTATTAGTTAATCCACCTAATATCTCAGTCCATACAGTGGCGCGATGGCTCGGCGCACTGTACGAGCTGATGATCGAGACTCTCTTTTGCATCCCTGGTTCGAACCCCGGGTGATGACGTCTTTTGCCGATCTTTTACAGCAAGTGCCTGCACGGGGAGCTGTAAGTATTAGTTAATCCACCTAATATCTCAGTCCATACAGTGGCGCGATTGCTCGGCGCACTGTACGAGCTGATGATCGAGACTCTCTTTTGCATCCCTGGTTCGAACCCCGGGTGATGACGTCTTTTGCCGATCTTTTACAGCAAGTGCCTGCACGGGGAGCTGTAAGTATTAGTTAATCCACCTAATATCTCAGTCCATACAGTGGCGCGATGGCTCGGCGCACTGTACGAGCTGATGATCGAGACTCTCTTTTGCATCCGTGGTTCGAACCCCGGGTGATGACGTCTTTTGCCGATCTTTTACAGCAAGTGCCTGCACGGGGAGCTGTAAGTATTAGTTAATCCACCTAATATCTCAGTCCATACAGTGGCGCGATGGCTCGGCGCACTGTACGAGCTGATGATCGAGACTCTCTTTTGCATCCCTGGTTCGAACCCCGGGTGATGACGTCTTTTGCCGATCTTTTACAGCAAGTGCCTGCACGGGGAGCTGTAAGTATTAGTTAATCCACCTAATATCTCAGTCCATACAGTGGCGCGATGGCTCGGCGCACTGTACGAGCTGATGATCGAGACTCTCTTTTGCATCCCTGGTTCGAACCCCGGGTGATGACGTCTTTTGCCGATCTTTTACAGCAAGTGCCTGCACGGGGAGCTGTAAGTATTAGTTAATCCACCTAATATCTCAGTCCATACAGTGGCGCGATGGCTCGGCGCACTGTACGAGCTGATGATCGAGACTCTCTTTTGCATCCCTGGTTCGAACCCCGGGTGATGACGTCTTTTGCCGATCTTTTACAGCAAGTGCCTGCACGGGGAGCTGTAAATATTAGTTAATCCACCTAATATCTCAGTCCATACAGTGGCGGGATGGCTCGGCGCACTGTACGAGCTGATGATCGAGACTCTCTTTTGCATCCCTGGTTCGAACCCCGGGTGATGACGTCTTTTGCCGATCTTTTACAGCAAGTGCCTGCACGGGGAGCTGTAAGTATTAGTTAATCCACCTAATATCTCAGTCCATACAGTGGCGCGATGGCTCGGCGCACTGTACGAGCTGATGATCGAGACTCTCTTTTGCATCCCTGGTTCGAACCCCGGGTGATGACGTCTTTTGCCGATCTTTTACAGCAAGTGCCTGCACGGGGAGCTGTAAGTATTAGTTAATCCACCTAATATCTCAGTCCATACAGTGGCGCGATGGCTCGGCGCACTGTACGAGCTGATGATCGAGACTCTCTTTTGCATCCCTGGTTCGAACCCCGGGTGATGACGTCTTTTGCCGATCTTTTACAGCAAGTGCCTGCACGGGGAGCTGTAAGTATTAGTTAATCCACCTAATATCTCAGTCCATACAGTGGCGCGATTGCTCGGCGCACTGTACGAGCTGATGATCGAGACTCTCTTTTGCATCCGTGGTTCGAACCCCGGGTGATGACGTCTTTTGCCGATCTTTTACAGCAAGTGCCTGCACGGGGAGCTGTAAGTATTAGTTAATCCACCTAATATCTCAGTCCATACAGTGGCGCGATGGCTCGGCGCACTGTACGAGCTGATGATCGAGACTCTCTTTTGCATCCCTGGTTCGAACCCCGGGTGATGACGTCTTTTGCCGATCTTTTACAGCAAGTGCCTGCACGGGGAGCTGTAAGTATTAGTTAATCCACCTAATATCTCAGTCCATACAGTGGCGCGATGGCTCGGCGCACTGTACGAGCTGATGATCGAGACTCTCTTTTGCATCCCTGGTTCGAACCCCGGGTGATGACGTCTTTTGCCGATCTTTTACAGCAAGTGCCTGCACGGGGAGCTGTAAGTATTAGTTAATCCACCTAATATCTCAGTCCATACAGTGGCGCGATGGCTCGGCGCACTGTACGAGCTGATGATCGAGACTCTCTTTTGCATCCGTGGTTCGAACCCCGGGTGATGACGTCTTTTGCCGATCTTTTACAGCAAGTGCCTGCACGGGGAGCTGTAAATATTAGTTAATCCACCTAATATCTCAGTCCATACAGTGGCGGGATGGCTCGGCGCACTGTACGAGCTGATGATCGAGACTCTCTTTTGCATCCCTGGTTCGAACCCCGGGTGATGACGTCTTTTGCCGATCTTTTACAGCAAGTGCCTGCACGGGGAGCTGTAAGTATTAGTTAATCCACCTAATATCTCAGTCCATACAGTGGCGCGATGGCTCGGCGCACTGTACGAGCTGATGATCGAGACTCTCTTTTGCATCCCTGGTTCGAACCCCGGGTGATGACGTCTTTTGCCGATCTTTTACAGCAAGTGCCTGCACGGGGAGCTGTAAGTATTAGTTAATCCACCTAATATCTCAGTCCATACAGTGGCGCGATGGCTCGGCGCACTGTACGAGCTGATGATCGAGACTCTCTTTTGCATCCGTGGTTCGAACCCCGGGTGATGACGTCTTTTGCCGATCTTTTACAGCAAGTGCCTGCACGGGGAGCTGTAAGTATTAGTTAATCCACCTAATATCTCAGTCCATACAGTGGCGGGATGGCTCGGCGCACTGTACGAGCTGATGATCGAGACTCTCTTTTGCATCCCTGGTTCGAACCCCGGGTGATGACGTCTTTTGCCGATCTTTTACAGCAAGTGCCTGCACGGGGAGCTGTAAGTATTAGTTAATCCACCTAATATCTCAGTCCATACAGTGGCGGGATGGCTCGGCGCACTGTACGAGCTGATGATCGAGACTCTCTTTTGCATCCCTGGTTCGAACCCCGGGTGATGACGTCTTTTGCCGATCTTTTGCAGCAAGTGCCTGCACGGGGAGCTGTAAGTATTAGTTAATCCACCTAATATCTCAGTCCATACAGTGGCGCGATGGCTCGGCGCACTGTACGAGCTGATGATCGAGACTCTCTTTTGCATCCGTGGTTCGAACCCCGGGTGATGACGTCTTTTGCCGATCTTTTACAGCAAGTGCCTGCACGGGGAGCTGTAAGTATTAGTTAATCCACCTAATATCTCAGTCCATACAGTGGCGCGATTGCTCGGCGCACTGTACGAGCTGATGATCGAGACTCTCTTTTGCATCCGTGGTTCGAACCCCGGGTGATGACGTCTTTTGCCGATCTTTTACAGCAAGTGCCTGCACGGGGAGCTGTAAGTATTAGTTAATCCACCTAATATCTCAGTCCATACAGTGGCGCGATGGCTCGGCGCACTGTACGAGCTGATGATCGAGACTCTCTTTTGCATCCCTGGTTCGAACCCCGGGTGATGACGTCTTTTGCCGATCTTTTACAGCAAGTGCCTGCACGGGGAGCTGTAAGTATTAGTTAATCCACCTAATATCTCAGTCCATACAGTGGCGCGATTGCTCGGCGCACTGTACGAGCTGATGATCGAGACTCTCTTTTGCATCCCTGGTTCGAACCCCGGGTGATGACGTCTTTTGCCGATCTTTTACAGCAAGTGCCTGCACGGGGAGCTGTAAGTATTAGTTAATCCACCTAATATCTCAGTCCATACAGTGGCGCGATGGCTCGGCGCACTGTACGAGCTGATGATCGAGACTCTCTTTTGCATCCCTGGTTCGAACCCCGGGTGATGACGTCTTTTGCCGATCTTTTACAGCAAGTGCCTGCACGGGGAGCTGTAAGTATTAGTTAATCCACCTAATATCTCAGTCCATACAGTGGCGCGATGGCTCGGCGCACTGTACGAGCTGATGATCGAGACTCTCTTTTGCATCCCTGGTTCGAACCCCGGGTGATGACGTCTTTTGCCGATCTTTTACAGCAAGTGCCTGCACGGGGAGCTGTAAGTATTAGTTAATCCACCTAATATCTCAGTCCATACAGTGGCGCGATGGCTCGGCGCACTGTACGAGCTGATGATCGAGACTCTCTTTTGCATCCCTGGTTCGAACCCCGGGTGATGACGTCTTTTGCCGATCTTTTACAGCAAGTGCCTGCACGGGGAGCTGTAAGTATTAGTTAATCCACCTAATATCTCAGTCCATACAGTGGCGGGATGGCTCGGCGCACTGTACGAGCTGATGATCGAGACTCTCTTTTGCATCCCTGGTTCGAACCCCGGGTGATGACGTCTTTTGCCGATCTTTTACAGCAAGTGCCTGCACGGGGAGCTGTAAGTATTAGTTAATCCACCTAATATCTCAGTCCATACAGTGGGGCGATGGCTCGGCGCACTGTACGAGCTGATGATCGAGACTCTCTTTTGCATCCCTGGTTCGAACCCCGGGTGATGACGTCTTTTGCCGATCTTTTACAGCAAGTGCCTGCACGGGGAGCTGTAAGTATTAGTTAATCCACCTAATATCTCAGTCCATACAGTGGCGCGATGGCTCGGCGCACTGTACGAGCTGATGATCGAGACTCTCTTTTGCATCCCTGGTTCGAACCCCGGGTGATGACGTCTTTTGCCGATCTTTTACAGCAAGTGCCTGCACGGGGAGCTGTAAATATTAGTTAATCCACCTAATATCTCAGTCCATACAGTGGCGGGATGGCTCGGCGCACTGTACGAGCTGATGATCGAGACTCTCTTTTGCATCCCTGGTTCGAACCCCGGGTGATGACGTCTTTTGCCGATCTTTTACAGCAAGTGCCTGCACGGGGAGCTGTAAGTATTAGTTAATCCACCTAATATCTCAGTCCATACAGTGGCGCGATGGCTCGGCGCACTGTACGAGCTGATGATCGAGACTCTCTTTTGCATCCCTGGTTCGAACCCCGGGTGATGACGTCTTTTGCCGATCTTTTACAGCAAGTGCCTGCACGGGGAGCTGTAAGTATTAGTTAATCCACCTAATATCTCAGTCCATACAGTTGCGGGATGGCTCGGCGCACTGTACGAGCTGATGATCGAGACTCTCTTTTGCATCCCTGGTTCGAACCCCGGGTGATGACGTCTTTTGCCGATCTTTTACAGCAAGTGCCTGCACGGGGAGCTGTAAGTATTAGTTAATCCACCTAATATCTCAGTCCATACAGTGGCGGGATGGCTCGGCGCACTGTACGAGCTGATGATCGAGACTCTCTTTTGCATCCCTGGTTCGAACCCCGGGTGATGACGTCTTTTGCCGATCTTTTACAGCAAGTGCCTGCACGGGGAGCTGTAAGTATTAGTTAATCCACCTAATATCTCAGTCCATACAGTGGCGCGATGGCTCGGCGCACTGTACGAGCTGATGATCGAGACTCTCTTTTGCATCCCTGGTTCGAACCCCGGGTGATGACGTCTTTTGCCGATCTTTTACAGCAAGTGCCTGCACGGGGAGCTGTAAGTATTAGTTAATCCACCTAATATCTCAGTCCATACAGTGGCGCGATGGCTCGGCGCACTGTACGAGCTGATGATCGAGACTCTCTTTTGCATCCGTGGTTCGAACCCCGGGTGATGACGTCTTTTGCCGATCTTTTACAGCAAGTGCCTGCACGGGGAGCTGTAAGTATTAGTTAATCCACCTAATATCTCAGTCCATACAGTGGCGGGATGGCTCGGCGCACTGTACGAGCTGATGATCGAGACTCTCTTTTGCATCCCTGGTTCGAACCCCGGGTGATGACGTCTTTTGCCGATCTTTTACAGCAAGTGCCTGCACGGGGAGCTGTAAGTATTAGTTAATCCACCTAATATCTCAGTCCATACAGTGGCGGGATGGCTCGGCGCACTGTACGAGCTGATGATCGAGACTCTCTTTTGCATCCCTGGTTCGAACCCCGGGTGATGACGTCTTTTGCCGATCTTTTGCAGCAAGTGCCTGCACGGGGAGCTGTAAGTATTAGTTAATCCACCTAATATCTCAGTCCATACAGTGGCGCGATGGCTCGGCGCACTGTACGAGCTGATGATCGAGACTCTCTTTTGCATCCGTGGTTCGAACCCCGGGTGATGACGTCTTTTGCCGATCTTTTACAGCAAGTGCCTGCACGGGGAGCTGTAAGTATTAGTTAATCCACCTAATATCTCAGTCCATACAGTGGCGCGATTGCTCGGCGCACTGTACGAGCTGATGATCGAGACTCTCTTTTGCATCCGTGGTTCGAACCCCGGGTGATGACGTCTTTTGCCGATCTTTTACAGCAAGTGCCTGCACGGGGAGCTGTAAGTATTAGTTAATCCACCTAATATCTCAGTCCATACAGTGGCGCGATGGCTCGGCGCACTGTACGAGCTGATGATCGAGACTCTCTTTTGCATCCCTGGTTCGAACCCCGGGTGATGACGTCTTTTGCCGATCTTTTACAGCAAGTGCCTGCACGGGGAGCTGTAAGTATTAGTTAATCCACCTAATATCTCAGTCCATACAGTGGCGCGATGGCTCGGCGCACTGTACGAGCTGATGATCGAGACTCTCTTTTGCATCCCTGGTTCGAACCCCGGGTGATGACGTCTTTTGCCGATCTTTTACAGCAAGTGCCTGCACGGGGAGCTGTAAGTATTAGTTAATCCACCTAATATCTCAGTCCATACAGTGGCGCGATGGCTCGGCGCACTGTACGAGCTGATGATCGAGACTCTCTTTTGCATCCCTGGTTCGAACCCCGGGTGATGACGTCTTTTGCCGATCTTTTACAGCAAGTGCCTGCACGGGGAGCTGTAAGTATTAGTTAATCCACCTAATATCTCAGTCCATACAGTGGCGCGATGGCTCGGCGCACTGTACGAGCTGATGATCGAGACTCTCTTTTGCATCCCTGGTTCGAACCCCGGGTGATGACGTCTTTTGCCGATCTTTTACAGCAAGTGCCTGCACGGGGAGCTGTAAGTATTAGTTAATCCACCTAATATCTCAGTCCATACAGTGGCGGGATGGCTCGGCGCACTGTACGAGCTGATGATCGAGACTCTCTTTTGCATCCCTGGTTCGAACCCCGGGTGATGACGTCTTTTGCCGATCTTTTACAGCAAGTGCCTGCACGGGGAGCTGTAAGTATTAGTTAATCCACCTAATATCTCAGTCCATACAGTGGCGCGATGGCTCGGCGCACTGTACGAGCTGATGATCGAGACTCTCTTTTGCATCCCTGGTTCGAACCCCGGGTGATGACGTCTTTTGCCGATCTTTTACAGCAAGTGCCTGCACGGGGAGCTGTAAGTATTAGTTAATCCACCTAATATCTCAGTCCATACAGTTGCGGGATGGCTCGGCGCACTGTACGAGCTGATGATCGAGACTCTCTTTTGCATCCCTGGTTCGAACCCCGGGTGATGACGTCTTTTGCCGATCTTTTACAGCAAGTGCCTGCACGGGGAGCTGTAAGTATTAGTTAATCCACCTAATATCTCAGTCCATACAGTGGCGGGATGGCTCGGCGCACTGTACGAGCTGATGATCGAGACTCTCTTTTGCATCCCTGGTTCGAACCCCGGGTGATGACGTCTTTTGCCGATCTTTTGCAGCAAGTGCCTGCACGGGGAGCTGTAAGTATTAGTTAATCCACCTAATATCTCAGTCCATACAGTGGCGCGATGGCTCGGCGCACTGTACGAGCTGATGATCGAGACTCTCTTTTGCATCCGTGGTTCGAACCCCGGGTGATGACGTCTTTTGCCGATCTTTTACAGCAAGTGCCTGCACGGGGAGCTGTAAGTATTAGTTAATCCACCTAATATCTCAGTCCATACAGTGGCGCGATTGCTCGGCGCACTGTACGAGCTGATGATCGAGACTCTCTTTTGCATCCGTGGTTCGAACCCCGGGTGATGACGTCTTTTGCCGATCTTTTACAGCAAGTGCCTGCACGGGGAGCTGTAAGTATTAGTTAATCCACCTAATATCTCAGTCCATACAGTGGCGCGATGGCTCGGCGCACTGTACGAGCTGATGATCGAGACTCTCTTTTGCATCCCTGGTTCGAACCCCGGGTGATGACGTCTTTTGCCGATCTTTTACAGCAAGTGCCTGCACGGGGAGCTGTAAGTATTAGTTAATCCACCTAATATCTCAGTCCATACAGTGGCGCGATTGCTCGGCGCACTGTACGAGCTGATGATCGAGACTCTCTTTTGCATCCCTGGTTCGAACCCCGGGTGATGACGTCTTTTGCCGATCTTTTACAGCAAGTGCCTGCACGGGGAGCTGTAAGTATTAGTTAATCCACCTAATATCTCAGTCCATACAGTGGCGCGATGGCTCGGCGCACTGTACGAGCTGATGATCGAGACTCTCTTTTGCATCCCTGGTTCGAACCCCGGGTGATGACGTCTTTTGCCGATCTTTTACAGCAAGTGCCTGCACGGGGAGCTGTAAGTATTAGTTAATCCACCTAATATCTCAGTCCATACAGTGGCGCGATGGCTCGGCGCACTGTACGAGCTGATGATCGAGACTCTCTTTTGCATCCCTGGTTCGAACCCCGGGTGATGACGTCTTTTGCCGATCTTTTACAGCAAGTGCCTGCACGGGGAGCTGTAAGTATTAGTTAATCCACCTAATATCTCAGTCCATACAGTGGCGCGATGGCTCGGCGCACTGTACGAGCTGATGATCGAGACTCTCTTTTGCATCCCTGGTTCGAACCCCGGGTGATGACGTCTTTTGCCGATCTTTTACAGCAAGTGCCTGCACGGGGAGCTGTAAGTATTAGTTAATCCACCTAATATCTCAGTCCATACAGTGGCGGGATGGCTCGGCGCACTGTACGAGCTGATGATCGAGACTCTCTTTTGCATCCCTGGTTCGAACCCCGGGTGATGACGTCTTTTGCCGATCTTTTACAGCAAGTGCCTGCACGGGGAGCTGTAAGTATTAGTTAATCCACCTAATATCTCAGTCCATACAGTGGCGCGATGGCTCGGCGCACTGTACGAGCTGATGATCGAGACTCTCTTTTGCATCCCTGGTTCGAACCCCGGGTGATGACGTCTTTTGCCGATCTTTTACAGCAAGTGCCTGCACGAGGAGCTGTAAGTATTAGTTAATCCACCTAATATCTCAGTCCATACAGTGGCGCGATGGCTCGGCGCACTGTACGAGCTGATGATCGAGACTCTCTTTTGCATCCCTGGTTCGAACCCCGGGTGATGACGTCTTTTGCCGATCTTTTACAGCAAGTGCCTGCACGGGGAGCTGTAAATATTAGTTAATCCACCTAATATCTCAGTCCATACAGTGGCGGGATGGCTCGGCGCACTGTACGAGCTGATGATCGAGACTCTCTTTTGCATCCCTGGTTCGAACCCCGGGTGATGACGTCTTTTGCCGATCTTTTACAGCAAGTGCCTGCACGGGGAGCTGTAAGTATTAGTTAATCCACCTAATATCTCAGTCCATACAGTGGCGCGATGGCTCGGCGCACTGTACGAGCTGATGATCGAGACTCTCTTTTGCATCCCTGGTTCGAACCCCGGGTGATGACGTCTTTTGCCGATCTTTTACAGCAAGTGCCTGCACGGGGAGCTGTAAGTATTAGTTAATCCACCTAATATCTCAGTCCATACAGTTGCGGGATGGCTCGGCGCACTGTACGAGCTGATGATCGAGACTCTCTTTTGCATCCCTGGTTCGAACCCCGGGTGATGACGTCTTTTGCCGATCTTTTACAGCAAGTGCCTGCACGGGGAGCTGTAAGTATTAGTTAATCCACCTAATATCTCAGTCCATACAGTGGCGGGATGGCTCGGCGCACTGTACGAGCTGATGATCGAGACTCTCTTTTGCATCCCTGGTTCGAACCCCGGGTGATGACGTCTTTTGCCGATCTTTTACAGCAAGTGCCTGCACGGGGAGCTGTAAGTATTAGTTAATCCACCTAATATCTCAGTCCATACAGTGGCGCGATGGCTCGGCGCACTGTACGAGCTGATGATCGAGACTCTCTTTTGCATCCCTGGTTCGAACCCCGGGTGATGACGTCTTTTGCCGATCTTTTACAGCAAGTGCCTGCACGGGGAGCTGTAAGTATTAGTTAATCCACCTAATATCTCAGTCCATACAGTGGCGCGATGGCTCGGCGCACTGTACGAGCTGATGATCGAGACTCTCTTTTGCATCCGTGGTTCGAACCCCGGGTGATGACGTCTTTTGCCGATCTTTTACAGCAAGTGCCTGCACGGGGAGCTGTAAGTATTAGTTAATCCACCTAATATCTCAGTCCATACAGTGGCGGGATGGCTCGGCGCACTGTACGAGCTGATGATCGAGACTCTCTTTTGCATCCCTGGTTCGAACCCCGGGTGATGACGTCTTTTGCCGATCTTTTACAGCAAGTGCCTGCACGGGGAGCTGTAAGTATTAGTTAATCCACCTAATATCTCAGTCCATACAGTGGCGGGATGGCTCGGCG
This sequence comes from Apostichopus japonicus, assembly GCF_037975245.1. Lineage (NCBI taxonomy): Eukaryota > Metazoa > Echinodermata > Holothuroidea > Aspidochirotida > Stichopodidae > Apostichopus > Apostichopus japonicus. The sequence goes on from NC_092572.1 coordinate 15,696,818, forward strand.
CACTGTACGAGCTGATGATCGAGACTCTCTTTTGCATCCCTGGTTCGAACCCCGGGTGATGACGTCTTTTGCCGATCTTTTGCAGCAAGTGCCTGCACGGGGAGCTGTAAGTATTAGTTAATCCACCTAATATCTCAGTCCATACAGTGGCGCGATGGCTCGGCGCACTGTACGAGCTGATGATCGAGACTCTCTTTTGCATCCGTGGTTCGAACCCCGGGTGATGACGTCTTTTGCCGATCTTTTACAGCAAGTGCCTGCACGGGGAGCTGTAAGTATTAGTTAATCCACCTAATATCTCAGTCCATACAGTGGCGCGATTGCTCGGCGCACTGTACGAGCTGATGATCGAGACTCTCTTTTGCATCCGTGGTTCGAACCCCGGGTGATGACGTCTTTTGCCGATCTTTTACAGCAAGTGCCTGCACGGGGAGCTGTAAGTATTAGTTAATCCACCTAATATCTCAGTCCATACAGTGGCGCGATGGCTCGGCGCACTGTACGAGCTGATGATCGAGACTCTCTTTTGCATCCCTGGTTCGAACCCCGGGTGATGACGTCTTTTGCCGATCTTTTACAGCAAGTGCCTGCACGGGGAGCTGTAAGTATTAGTTAATCCACCTAATATCTCAGTCCATACAGTGGCGCGATTGCTCGGCGCACTGTACGAGCTGATGATCGAGACTCTCTTTTGCATCCCTGGTTCGAACCCCGGGTGATGACGTCTTTTGCCGATCTTTTACAGCAAGTGCCTGCACGGGGAGCTGTAAGTATTAGTTAATCCACCTAATATCTCAGTCCATACAGTGGCGCGATGGCTCGGCGCACTGTACGAGCTGATGATCGAGACTCTCTTTTGCATCCCTGGTTCGAACCCCGGGTGATGACGTCTTTTGCCGATCTTTTACAGCAAGTGCCTGCACGGGGAGCTGTAAGTATTAGTTAATCCACCTAATATCTCAGTCCATACAGTGGCGCGATGGCTCGGCGCACTGTACGAGCTGATGATCGAGACTCTCTTTTGCATCCCTGGTTCGAACCCCGGGTGATGACGTCTTTTGCCGATCTTTTACAGCAAGTGCCTGCACGGGGAGCTGTAAGTATTAGTTAATCCACCTAATATCTCAGTCCATACAGTGGCGCGATGGCTCGGCGCACTGTACGAGCTGATGATCGAGACTCTCTTTTGCATCCCTGGTTCGAACCCCGGGTGATGACGTCTTTTGCCGATCTTTTACAGCAAGTGCCTGCACGGGGAGCTGTAAGTATTAGTTAATCCACCTAATATCTCAGTCCATACAGTGGCGGGATGGCTCGGCGCACTGTACGAGCTGATGATCGAGACTCTCTTTTGCATCCCTGGTTCGAACCCCGGGTGATGACGTCTTTTGCCGATCTTTTACAGCAAGTGCCTGCACGGGGAGCTGTAAGTATTAGTTAATCCACCTAATATCTCAGTCCATACAGTGGCGCGATGGCTCGGCGCACTGTACGAGCTGATGATCGAGACTCTCTTTTGCATCCCTGGTTCGAACCCCGGGTGATGACGTCTTTTGCCGATCTTTTACAGCAAGTGCCTGCACGGGGAGCTGTAAGTATTAGTTAATCCACCTAATATCTCAGTCCATACAGTTGCGGGATGGCTCGGCGCACTGTACGAGCTGATGATCGAGACTCTCTTTTGCATCCCTGGTTCGAACCCCGGGTGATGACGTCTTTTGCCGATCTTTTACAGCAAGTGCCTGCACGGGGAGCTGTAAGTATTAGTTAATCCACCTAATATCTCAGTCCATACAGTGGCGGGATGGCTCGGCGCACTGTACGAGCTGATGATCGAGACTCTCTTTTGCATCCCTGGTTCGAACCCCGGGTGATGACGTCTTTTGCCGATCTTTTACAGCAAGTGCCTGCACGGGGAGCTGTAAGTATTAGTTAATCCACCTAATATCTCAGTCCATACAGTGGCGCGATGGCTCGGCGCACTGTACGAGCTGATGATCGAGACTCTCTTTTGCATCCCTGGTTCGAACCCCGGGTGATGACGTCTTTTGCCGATCTTTTACAGCAAGTGCCTCCACTAGATTGAAGTTTTCACTAGCTAAACGCTACCCATCACTGCATAGCCGACAAGTTGGCTTTCATGGCACTATCAATTTTCCGTATCATGACCATGTAGATTTTTGGCTTTCCGAGCCGGAACTTTTCGTCACTTGTAAACAAACCTCTTCACTGATTGGTAAACAAATTTCCTACGCTGCTCCGGGGAGGCCTAAAGGGGTTTAAAATTGCCTCAATCGACCACATTTTCTCACCACATGTACTTCTATTCATGTTCTTCAACATGCAAGCCACAAAAAACTAGACTATGATTGACAACAGGTCAAAAAAATGTTCCCCTGCTGCTTTTTTAGCACTTTTCCTGAAGGAGAACAATCGAGCGGATGGATATAGACTCTAATAGGAGTATGCCACCTGAAGGTTAAGTGAAGCTACAGAGTACAGTATAGGCTATCTGTGACCCTGTAACTGGTAAATATTTATTTTTATGATTCATATTGTGTTATTACCAATAGGGGTTCGTTGGAAGTTTTATGAGCTTCAATGGTGTCCAATTTCATAGCATATAAAAGCATAAATTTGTAAACACGATGTAGGGTATTGGATGTAAAAGTACTTGAGAAGTGAGAAAGAATACAAATACATGTTGTTCGCGGAACTGGTCCACGCAAAAATAATTAGCCTCAATGCTTTTGTCACCCCAACTGTTAAGTTGTGAAAGGGATGTTTTGCAAAACCCAGCCTTATATTATACAGTTTTATTAGTTTAGTTTAGTTAAATAGATAAAAAAAAGGGATCAGGAGGGACACTTAAGTCCCCATCAAGGACCCTATAGAGAGAGGAAAAAAAAACTGAAGGCACAAACACTCAGACCCGATTACATTAGTTTAGTCCAGGCTTACTCAACATTTTAACATTAAGTCATACTGGTATACTCATAGCGTCATACAGGCTATCCGTACCAGATACAGAATGGTCAGAGATGTGTCTTTAATTGTGGCCATCAAATTTGAGCATGAATTTGAGGGGGAAAGAAGTATCTCTTCGATTATTCAGTAGGTTACAAGATTTTTCTAAAATCAATTCATTCATGGAAGTGCACAGATCAATAAACATCACAGGGTGGACGGTAACGAGTATATGGTTGAGTCAAAATTATTTGACCCAGTACCATAGCCTATTAGTACTATTTGTATACAGTACATTGTTTCAAATTATATATTAATATTGATCAACTTTTACCCATTTTTCTTTTTTTCTTTCAGGACATGAATATTTAGTATTTACATGAGAATCTGAATTCCTACCCTGCTGTAAAATGGTGTTTGAGGAAAAACAAAATTTGTTCAAATAGCTTTCAGAAGATGTTTATGAATCAATTGAGAACAAAGTAAGACATGTTGCAGTCACTATTATCAGCAGCCAGAAAGGTTAAAAGTGAGTCTCAATGGCAGGATCTTTTCCAGAAGAATGCTGACCAGATTCCTCGAGTGAATGAACAGCATGATGATGCTGAAGAATCCACTACATGTTACCAGCTAACTCTCAATAATATTGAAGCAATACATAAACCTGTGGTAAGTATTATAGTGTACAATTATTTCTTTCTTTTGCCCTCTTTCCTTTATGTTTGTTAAAAATTCTGTAACCGTCTAGACAGTTCTTTTCTGCCACACTGTCCCTAATGAGTAGCAACTTTATAATCTGACGTCACATTTGATTATAACATATTAAAAGCCAACAATGTTATTTCAGGACTAGAGTGCAGTACATGCAGGCTTCACAATCTGGGATATTTACTGGCTAAATATAATATTGATTTTGCTGTGTGCCAGAAGAGAAATGATGCCCTGTCATTTTTCTTCAAAAAATTCAAATTATCCTTTCCTTCTTGCAACAATTCAAGACAAAAGGAAGTTGAATTTTGTTTTTAGCCTGTAAATTTATCATGCACTGACAAGTTTTAGCAAGCAGCTAAAATTGTGAAATTCTTTGCCTGATGTGCATGTATGTAGACCATGGCCCAATCACTTAGAATATGCTTGTGATAGCGTATCAGGTGGAAACATGCACTTCCATGGATGCCTGTTGTATATATTTTACAGAACTAGCTATCACTTTCATCAATAAAATATATAGTTTTCAAAGCTTTCAAGCTTTCATTCTAAAATATGTAATGCCTTAGATCTGCGTCACAAGGCTGGAATTTTGACGGGCAAAGAAATGGAGAAAGCAAATCACAAACAAGAGAATGTCAGTAATGTCATACTGTAAAAGATGTTTCCCAAAAGTCTTTCAAACTGCTGGAACAAAAGCAAAAACCATGAAACACACAATAATCACCCCTACTAGACCATCGGAAGATCAACAAATTTACCTACTGTAAAAGTACCATTTGTGAATGAGAACATAAAACGGTAGACCCTGGCAACAATCAGCAGATTGGGCATTACAAATCTGAGAACACACTTCATGACTAGGTAATCCATCAGCGAGTTTGTTTTCCGCGCCACGTGACAAACAGGGTTGCCGACCCAACTGCGACACCTGCAAAATCGCTGTAAAGAAGAATATCTGTTTAGCCAAAAACTTAAATGCAATCTTTGCTCGTCTACATACATTGGCGAAACGGGATGCACCATTGGAACGAGAATAAAAGAACATCTACGTATGACTAAACAGACCATATACACTCATTTACAAACTCACAATATAAATCAAAAATCTGGAGAAAATATCAATTGCAAATCCTACATCACAACTTACCGAATACCAGTGAAAGAAAAATAATCAAAGCCCTTACCATTAAAGCCAGTAATAACTTAATGAATGGCTGTGCTGGACGTCAATTGGATATTTAAGCTTTTCACATCTTGCTGGTCCGTCTCTGCGCTCCGAATACAGTTTGTTCGCTGGTGCGTTTCAGCTCAGGGGGATTGGTTTTAAAGTTTTTACTTATATACACAGAGTCGGTAGTTTGCACCACATTCCTTGATAATGCCTTAACCGGCGAAATATTGGAACATACAGCTTTGTAAACTTTCTTACTGTGCTTGTTGAAGTCTCATTTTCTACAATTCAATATACATATCCTCTAAGGTAGGCATCGGATAGTGGCTGCGCATGAGACTCTTGTTTAGGTCTCTGGGGTCGATACATATTCTCATTTTCCCCGGCTTTACCACAGTCACTAGACTGGAGACCTAGGGGGTTGGCTCTGAAACTGGCTTTATGATGTTTTGTTTCACAAGCCTATCTAATTCTGCTTTGAGGTTGTCTCGGATTGCCACAGGGAACCTACGGGGTGGATGAACTACAGGTACTGCATTGGGATCTAGCTGTAGTTTATATTCCCCTTCTAGTTGACCTATGCCCTCAAAAACATCATTGTACTCCTAGTACAGGTTTTCAACATTAGTAATTTGCCCCTCCTTCACAACTTTGACGTTTTTACCATCATTTGCATTCGTGATCGCATTGACGCCTAGTGGTTTGGCAATGTTTTCATGTCTAACTTCTATGAGACCCATCTGCTGGACCGCCTTGCTGCCCAGCAGAGGGATTGCAATATCATTGTCAACAATCACAAACTCAGCCCGGTATTTCTTTCCATTTTTGGGGTTCACCAATTTTAGTTTGCATTTACCATTTGGCTTTGGGGTACTCTCATTGTACATTGATAATACCTGGCTAGTTTGCATAATGTTATGCTTACCTAGTTTCTTCATAACTGAGCTTGGTAAGATGTTGCAGGTTGCCCCGCTATCAATTTGAAAAGTGACTCTTACTTCATCTATACTCATGTCAGCGTAAATGTGACTTTGTTGCTTATAGTTGTAATATAGTTTATATTGTTCTCTGTCTTTGGAGGAGTGAGCAGGTTCACCGTATTGACGTCCTCGAAGTCATCATCTGACAGGGACTCGGAGGAACTGTCGCCAACATTGGACGCACCTTCCGCTACAGCATTTACCCACGGTTTCCGTTTCATTTTGCCCCTTTTGGGTCCACTCCGTTGGGATCCGCTCACTGACGCTTTGCGTGTAGCTGTTCTGCATTGAGCTGCAAAATGGTTCTTCCTGTCGCATTTGGAACAGGTCTTTCCATATATGCAGGACACTGGTACTTCCCAAAGACGTGTCTGTTCCCACAGTACTTGCATTTCTGAAGTCTGTCGTCTTGCCCGCTTTGTCGGAGCGCGTGCACCTCTGTTTTCGTCTCGATGGTCCTTATCCTTTCTCTGGATAGTTCCGCCGACTGGCACTTATCCTCGCATGATTTCAGGGTAAGTTTCTGTGCCCGTAGTAATCGCTCTCTGAGTGCCGAATTTGTGATGCCACACACGATCCTATCCTGGACAAGCGGGTCATGCAATGATTCAAAGTTATATGTTTGTGCCAGGACTTTGAGTTCAGTGATGTATCTGTCCAATTGCTCCCCTGGCTCCTGAAATCTTGTGAAGAATTTGTATCTTTCTACAGTTTCATTTTGCTTTGGGTTGCAGTAGGCATCAAAGAGTGTGAGGAGCTCTCCAATTTTCGGGGAAACATCGGCAGCGCCTGCAGCTGGTACCGGTTTTATAGTCTCATATATCTCACGTCCGGTAGTGCCCATAAGATAGAGGCACATTTTTCCTTTAACTTATCATCTTTGTCAGACATTGCCAGTTCTGCATATCTTGAATTCTTCTTTCCAGTGTTGCCATCTGCTTGCCAGTTTGGGAGAAGCAAAATCAATCTTCTCTGGTGGGGGAACTTTATCCATACTGTTATTGTAACTCGCGACCTTTTGGCAGAATTTATTTCAGGAATCGTCTGAATGTTAATTTTTATTCTCCAATGTGTACACGGTTTTGTATTGTACCGGTACGTACAGTAATGCGATTGTTTTCTTTTCTTATTTTCACCTCACCAGACTGTTGTTTCACAAGGCTTTACTACTGTATTATCACCGTGCTGCAGTGTGTTCCCCTTCGTTGCATTATGAACTAGTCGAACACAGTTATATCTTACTGTTATAGTTTAGCGTACAATCTGCAGTTCCTTTCTTTGCTTACCACATCACACTGCATTCTACGTTGCGTCTCGGATTACTCTACTGTTTTATCGCATAGTCCTATACATACGATACTGTGTATGCTATTCTAACGGTGCATTCGCATAGCGGAATCTTAACGAATTGCTGACTAATTCACGGTGATTTTCGGGTGATCAGTCCTTCGAATCTCGCAAGAATGGTCCTCGAAATTATCTTAAGTATACTTCTGACACAATGTTTCAGTTTGTGGCCGTCGAGCGTGTCGTATGAAGAATATAGGAGGCGACACTTCAATTCTCTTCTCTTATTTTTAGTAACTTAACAGTTGCACTGGAGTGACATGCAATATCAGTTTAACATGTTCCAAACAGTTCAGGAATACATTGGGGTATGTCTTGTAGGTCAGTTTGGGAGGAATCAGCTGAGCTAAACAAAAGTAGTTTTCATCACTTTTCAGAGCCAGAGACGAAAAAACCCTCCCCGCTGACCCTTCTCTGGATGACGTTTCTGCAGGTAGGGCAAGCCAGACCAAGTGGACTGTGATCAGGGATACCAATACAACCTGCAGGAATCATAGATGCACCCAAATTGGTCAAGCTTATCAAAATTGGTGACTGGAAATGTTGCAGACGTAGACCTGGTTACTGCTTACACAGTATTGCTCATATGTGTATTTACACACTGCACCTTGCATACTGAAATCTCTGAAAATACATCTTTATGGACCTAAAATGATAATTGCATAGAATTTCGTTGTGGTTTATATTGTGACGACTATAAAAAGTATCATATTGGTATTAAAAAAAAAAAATTCATTGTTATTGTTCTCCTTCAAGAAAAGTGCCAAAATGCAGCAGGGGAACATCTTTTGTGACCTGTTATCAATCATGATCTAGTTTTTTGTGGCTTGCATGTTGAAGAGCATGAATGGAAGTACATGTAGTGAGAAAATTGTGTCAATTGAGGCCATTTCAGACCCCTTTAAGGCCTCCCAGGAGCAGCGTAGGAAAATTGTTTACCACCGAGTGAAGAGGTTTGTTTACAAGTGACAAAAACTTCCGGCTCGGATAGCAATAAATCTACATGGTCATGATACGGAAAATTGATGGTGCCATAAAAGGCCAACTTGACAGCTATCCGTTGATGGGTAGCCTTTAGCTAGTGAAAACTTCTATCTAGACTTAGAGACCACATTACTTTTGTGATTTAGTGTGTAAGTCAATGGCGCTTTTAATGGGCGTATGCTACCTGAAGGATTCTTGCCAGGTTTGTTACTGTTTTATTAAGTCTTTAGATGGACAAGAGTTCACTCTTGTAGCTACATAGTGATTCCAAACACAACCTTTGATTCTGCAAACATGGTTTGTTGTGACTGAGTTGAAAATATCTCATGCCCTTTATCTGCTGGGTTAATTACTCTCTCATACTCTTCCTTGTCGAGCCTTCTATAAGCATGTTTGCAAGAAGAATTAGTTGCCATATCTGTATCAGAAGAGCTAGGAATATCACCAGTGCAATTGGCATCAGCTTTAGCAGCTGTTCAAGCAGTAAAGCCAAACCTGTTACCTGGCTTGAAGGTTGTTGCATGCCTATCAAACATGCCTTTCCTTCTACCCATTCTTCTAAATACTAATCAGTTTTTATCCTTAAAATATACCAGTTTTCCAGTGACGTATTCACTAGTTTTGTTTGTAAGCATTTATTGGAAGTCTAAGCAGTTGAATAGCTGCACATAGAATGATACAAGACAAGACTTACACTGAGAAACTAGTCAATATGATGGACTACAACTAGTTTGGAATGTTGTTTGAACAGCGCCCTCATTCTAGATCTGGTCACAGCTAATAGCTCTCCTGAGTATTTTTTGCATCAAAATCTGACAAAATACCTTTGAAAAGCAGTGCCAAAGTAACAAGTAACTTTTTCTCTTTCACTTTAGAGCCACAGCTAAGGGCGCATGCTTACTGGATGCTGGGAGTGATAAAATTTTCAGAGGGAAGAAGGCCAACCAAGTTTCCACCAGAGGGGGTAAGTAGCACCAAACTGAGGGACTGTGCTATAAACACATTGTGTGGACCCAAGAACAATTTAGACATTCAGTAGATGCCTGTCATGCTGATGGAATGACTTCTTATCACACTAGGGAATATGTCAATCATTGGGCTCTCACTTGTTTAAAGTTCAGTACTGTATTATTCATATAGACTGTACAACATGTGTGAGACACCATATGAAGATTCACCCAATAGACAGAGATACACAGAAATGATGTAAGTCACAACTTCTCAAACTATCATAAAAATGAGGCTTAACGTGGAGTTTAAATATCTCAGCTGTTACTTAAGGTGGCATACTCCTATTAGCATCTATATCAACCTGCACAAGTGTTCTCCTTCAGGAAAAGTTCCAAAGAGCAACAGGAGAACATCTTTTTTTATATCTTATCAATTAGGATCTGGTTTTCTTAGTTTGGCTGTTATGGAGCATGAATGGATGTACAAGTGGTACAAAGATTGGGTCAGTTGAGGCAAGTTTAGACCACTTTAGGCCTCCCTGGAGCAGCATATGAACATTGTTTACTGCTGAGTAAAGAGGTTTCTTTACAAGTGAGGAAAATTTCAAGCTCTCATAGCAAACAAAAAGTATGCACTGTCATGATAAAGAAACTTGAGGTTCATATGAATGTGATAAATTAATTAGAATAAACCAAAAGCAAATAGAATAAAGGGTAATTTAAACCAAGAAATACTGCACGACGCAACTCACATGCATACCTGTAAATGTTACCCACGCTCGACGACACATACAACACTGACACGCAACTGGAAACACAGCATCACACGCATTAAAACAATCAAAGACCATTAACAGGGTGTACTGCTGAGTTTCTGGAGAAAGATTGTAAAACAAACCACCTGCTGCTGAAGAAACAAAGTCTAAACATTCAAGAGTTCTGCTGCCTCCATTGGTCTTTATTATAACTTTCTGTCAAATATCATTGGAGATATGGATATTTTGGCTTCCAGATTAAAGGTACAAAGCCAACATGTCTGGGAGGCAAATTCACTGATGCACATATTATATGACATCACGGTCACGCCAATACATGTGTCCAAATGCTTCAAAGCATGCCTTTTCTTTCATTGTTGATGTTGGATCTGGAAAATAACCATTTCATCCTTAATTAAAAGTCTTGAATTTTAATATATCAACACTGAGGGAACCCTGAAGGATTGATAATCCAACACAATCGTAGACTAGAAAAGGTGAGGGATTTCTCAACCAAGGCTTCCTATACAATTGAGTTTTCTCCTGGCATCTTGAATCCAGTGTAATGACCATTGACTGGAAACTTACTTCTGATTCTTTGGACTGCACATGATGGTAGCACAACCCTGACGTGTCTTGCTAGGAACCCCAAGTATCATTGAACCTGGTGACTGTAGGCTATGTATCTGTACTGCCTGGGAAAAAATTTATGTAAGTTCAAAATGTATTAATGTTGGCCCATGATGTCCACAATAACAAGCAGGGATACAATGTACAGTTATGGTTACATTTGTTGTGAATTTACACCTTCCATATTTCATGAAACATTCTTTTGTTCAGACAATTGATTTACAAAACTCCAGGCCTAAGTACTAGCCTAGTAATAATGAGTATAAAATGACACATATGCCTACCTAACATGGCTACATAATGCAGCTTACGTCCCGACCAAACATTCAGTATGCAACCAACACTACTACTACTACTAGTACTACGCACCATACTGTACATGTATGAATTCATAGCCAACACACAGTACATATGGGTTGTAAGGATTCTATGGTTGTAAGTCACCGTAACACAACTCACAATATGGTTAAGGCAGTTCCTCGAATTCCAACCACACATGCACAAAATGGACTGGATTTTGTTTGCTTCATTACTGAATTCTTACCACGTTGTATGCTCCTTGCAATAGTTCCGAACGGGTTTCTTCTTCGATATGTTGTGGAGCTTCAATTTCGGCTCATTTGACAGGCTCGAACTGATACGGTTCTATATCCTAACAGTAACACCTCAGGTCCACCCTCAACATTTGGTTCAATATTGGCATGATCATCGCCTTCACTCTCTGCTTCGAATATTAGAAAGGGCACTCTATTTCTAGTACAATTTCACTGCCTGGTGAAGAACTTTGAACTTCGGTTGCCACATTTGGTTCTAAATCTGACATTCGACGGGAAATTTAGATTTGATTTCGCGCTGACTTGTTATCGATTGTTTTGTGTATTTATGTACACGTGTCGGAGTGTAGGTATGATGTTCGGAGGAAACAGCGAGAGCAAATTGTGTTCCTAAAATGTTGTCACATTAGGTCATGAGATTACGAAAAAAAATTTCGAAGGGAAAAATCAAGTTTTTATCTGGTATAGTGGTTGTTTTATGTTCTAGAGAACATGCTTAGATGGATCCCAAAAATACAGGATGTTGAAATTTTCGTGTCGTGGCCATAATAAGTAAGAATTTGAAAATTGCCATTTTAGACTCTATGAGCCTTAAGTATAGCTAAGGGGGTATTGGTTATGATATGTAATCACGGAATATGACAAAAACGTCTCATCATTTTACGCCTGAGTGATTTGGGGGCAAATTTTGTGAAAAATCACTAAAATATCGCAATGTGGCACGAGATTGACACGGAAGTAACAACACATTGGTACACCATGTACCCCAAAATGCACTGACGAAGTAATAATTACACTGAAAGAACATGTTCATGGCCTGTAGAGACCACTGTACTACCTGTGTCTGTTGTTTTGATCTGTGTGTTATTGAGATGTGTAGTAGTACAGTAACGGATGGTATAAGGAGCCACTAATTTCAATGTTAAGCTATAGAACAAGTAAAACCTGAGGGACTGAAGTTGTACATCTGGTGAGTAGTCTACTTTTATACAGTGTAGTGCTGATAGTCGTGATCGATTAATCGCCAGTAGTCGCGATTACACTTTGGAAGTTTGATTAATCGCTCTCAAAACCTAAGTTGCGATTACTGGACTAAAGCTAGCACTACACACAATCTGCTATTGAAAAATAGCCTAACCTATCAAAAACAACACTTAAGCAGTTTGTCAGCAAATATCACAAACACAGGTTCTTACAATGCTACACTAGAACTGTGCTGTGTTAAAAATCAGTGAGCACCTGTTCAGGTTAGATTCATGCGTTTACTTGTTAGTAATACGATTGTTCTGCAGTGCAACATTTAGTCCTAGCAATGTTTCATCATTGCGCATAATTGCAAATTCCCAAATTTATTAATCTTTAATGATTGCCAAAGAATTTTTAATTTCTTCAAACATGCATGTTTACAGTATTATTTCATTTCTGGTCAGTGGTTCACATGTATCATATGTCTGATAGAGTGTGTCGATTGCGGTGAAGTTTCATTTCAATGTGTCATAATATGTGCGTGCTATCACGCTAGGCTAAAGCCTAGCCTAGAAGGTGAACGTCCTTCTACAGAAAACTCTTGCATAGTAATCATCACACCGCTACAGGGTGTTGCATCTATTCATTTTTTTGCTGTGATTAGTGCTAGTAGTTGTAGTAGCCTTGTAGATCCATTCCAAAGTTTTTGATTTACTTTGAAGGATTTTAAGAAATGTTGAATATTGAAATTTGTTGACAGTTTTTGTTTGGTAGATGTTTTAACATGAATTAGACATCACACATTAAGACTTGAAAGAACAAATAGGGACAGTGCACCATGGAGAAAGATTTGTTTGACTGTATTTCTGCAATGTAGAAATGACAGTGATGATGCCATAACTGTAACCGAGTATCGCGAGAAGAGCTATGCGATTAATCAACTACAAAAGTAAGAGTCGACTATCAGCACTAATACTGTGTACCTAGCAGAGCAAAAAGTGACAGTCAGAATTTAAATGCATACATTACAACGTAATATATGTGGTGTAAGAATCAGTTTTATTGAGACCCAGACTGCAATCAGAATAAGGATAGACCTATATACAGTAACATATTGTAATATTGTATGTATTGGAAAGCTCACACCTTCACAATGTCAGACTGAGATTGGATGGCATGGGCTGATGAAATAAATGCAAAAGTGGCAAAATATACATCAGCCCCAGCAAGTTACACAAAGGGATGCAGGATGTGGACAGGTGCCTACACCATCAGTATGCAAGGGGCACCAGCATATGGCATTATCCGCACAATGCTATCCCTGGCAGCTAAGAGAAGAGCCACATTCCAGCATCTGCTCTTCAAAGTATTGTGCAAAGAAATTAACTTTTAAGTACCAAATCATTTCACATCTCCCACATATGCCACAACAGCCTATGTGTGGAGGTGTCACATCCATTGCTTGTGTCTCTGTGAGCCATCATAGCACTGTGACAGGCCCTTAATAAGACTTGCAAATTTACTATCCTGTTTACTGTAGATTTCGTCATATATCAGAGGAGAGTACTGCTTTTGTCAGTGCTCTGTAGAGAGACCTGTTTAGGTGTACTACATCAGAATGATAAGCTGCAGCCATTGTTCTACTGAACCCATTACATGCCTTGCCATCAGCATCAGTTGTGAGGTACATGATCGTACCCATTCTTCATAATAATAATCAGTTTTTTATCCTCAAAGTTCAACAAAATTCCAGTGACCTATTCACTAGTTTGTTTGTATACAAATGCTTAAATGCTTATAAGCATTTATTGGAAGTCTGAGCAGTTGAATAGCTGCACATAGAATGGTACAAGACAAGACTTACGCTGAGAAACTAGTCAATATGATCTACTACAACGATTTAGGAATGTTGCTTGAACAGCGCCTCATTCTAGATCTGGTCACAGCTAGTACATAGCTCCCCTGAGTAGTTTTTGCAACAAAATCTGACAAAATACCTTTGAAAAGCAGTGCCAAAGTAACTAGTAACTTTTCTCTTTCATTTTAGGGCCAGAGTTTACACGATACAGGGAGTGATCACATTTTCAGAGGGAAGAAGGCCAACTTGCGTCAAGTTTCCACCAGAGGGGGTAAGTAGCACCAACTGAGGGACTGTGCTTAAAACACATTCTGTGGACCCAAGCACAATTTAGACATGCAGTAGATGCCAGCCATGCTGATGGAATGACTTCTAATCACACTAGGGAATATATCAACCATTGGGAACTCACTTGTTTAAAGTTCAGTACTGTATTATTCATATAGACTGTACAACATGTGTGAGACACCATATGAAGATTCACACAATAGACAGAGACAAATAAAAATGATATAGGTCATTACTTCTGAAACTATCATAAAAAGAGGTTTAAAGTGGATTTTAGAAATGTCAACTGTTACTTAAGCTGGCATACTCCTATTAGCTTCTATATCAATCCGCACCAAGTGTGCTTTTCAGAAAAAGTGCCAAAAAGCAACAGGAGACATCTTTTTTGATATGTCATCAGTCACTAGACTGGTTTATGTTTTTAGTTCTACCATGTAGCTTGTACTCTCTCTCTCTCTGAGTTGTGCTCTCCTCCTTCTGTATGCTCTGTCTCTCTTATATAGTCTATCATACTGTTGTTTTCTTTGCATCTGTTTCAGAGTCTGGATACATGGACTATTTGAGCTCACCTCTAATCCTGCAGCTTCCATCTTCCTGGCTATGGACTCTTCAGGCCCTTTATTTGTAATGTTTGTGGCACTGTGGTCCCTGTACTGACTGTTGCGTGAAATGTTTGTGCTATGTTTTGGATTGGAAACTCGAAAGCATTGTTGACTACCTCTGCTTTTTGAGTGGAAGTCTGAAACTGAGTGGACCATAAACGTTTGCTGCAGGTGGGTGTCTCAGGTATTTCATTTACAGCACTGATTTCGCTTAACTCCCGTTGAAATTTGTTAAAAGGAAAATAAACAAATTTCTTCGTTTTTTATCGAAATTTGCCGATTTTTATCGAAATTCCACGAATTTTAACGATTGGTGATCTCAGTCATTTCCTACGTGGAATTTTCAACGATGCGTTGAAATTCTTTTTTAAACGAAATAGAAGGTCAATATGTGGTAAAGCAAAACGTCGGAAAACGCGTAACTTTGTTTATTAGTATCAATTAGACTTTGGTACAGTTGTTTGAAAGCAAGAATATTTACAAAAGCATTCTCAGGCTTGCCTGAGTAGTAAAACTCAAAGAAACATGTAGTAAAACTGATGGGGGACATTTTCTGACTGAACCCCAAACACAGTGACATAAGTCTTAACTTTGCCAGGCTATCTTGGAGGTTGCAGTACAAGCTATGTACCACGAGGCACCCTTCCAGATAAGTTGGAGTGCTGTTTAACCATTAAAATAACAATGAATGGACATAAATAAACTTGGTTTACTTGCAGATTGCGAAAAATAGTTATTCTTAAGAGATGTAAATTTGGTTTTTTATTAGAGTTGAAGTATGAAACTTTGTTTCCGAGCGAAAACATGTTACTTGAAGCAAAATAAAGATGCCCCGCCCATTCTGCTAGGACGCTTCCATTTTTCAAAAATGCGTTTTCTCTTTTTATTTTTTTCTATTTTGTTTAATATAGATTTGGCATGAGACATGTTAATCAGGTTAACTTTGATGGAATAATTTTATACCAGAAGTGGAAAAACTTAACAGTTATTACTTTCATTTCGGATCATTTCCGAACAAGATAACACACTAAGGGTGTGACCGTTTAAACGATTAACTGTTTATCCGGCCGCAAATGCACTCCGTTTAGAAAATCACAAACCGTATAAACGGAAAATTAAAAAAAAAAAAATCAAATACATTTTAAACATGAAAATTATTTAAAAATATGTAAAGAACTGAGTAATGTACTGCAAACTATCAATAAAAAACAGAAAAACGATGTTTTAGGCATGAATAATGTGTTCAATATAACTATAGTAGTAGGCCAATAGTCACAAGCTCATGATAGTGTCGTCAATTCGTTTTCTCAGTTTATATTTGCGACATATATCACCCGTGTACACCAATCAATGGCATAGTGAAATCCCGTGTGAAAATATGTCGACGCCAAAAGACGCAAATGGCCGTTCTAGAAAGTAGGCCAGTTGGCTCTCACAGGTCCGCAAGTATACAGCCATTTTTTCCACACATGGTATGATACTGTGCATGCATTCCGGGCGGGATTGCAACATACATAAAAGAATATGAATGAAAATGATAAACCTTACGATATTTTTCACAAATATTGATGCTTAGATAAGTGCTTCCTCACAATCAACGAGACGCCCAAAATTCGCTCCGCTTACGTAAAACTTCTATATATATATATAACACGTGGAAAAAATTTGAGTTTTTACACACATAATAACCACTGACATTGGTCATAGAACATAAGAAGGTCATTGACATTTGAACTTGCCCAAGTTCATCGCACCATGGGAACGACACAACACATTGAACATGATGTTACATTCTTCCTCCATCTGGACGCCGAGTGTAAATTTTGGTGTAATATGCAAATTATGAATGGTACTGTGCTGCGCGGTTAAAATTTAACCTATTGCGACACCAATTTTGGGAAGCTGTTGTTGAAGAAACTTTTGTATCAAATGTAAAGTACTGTATCATGTATGTGACACAAGAGAAAGAAAATGAAATCAGAGGCTGCTACAACCCATCGCAAAACACGTGCGTGCGTAATTTGTTTTCTAAACATGACTTTTAATGAGTAAGCAGGAAAGGTGGGTAAGTTTGCTAAGTTAGGCGAGTTTTTGTTTAAAATCTTGTGATAGATAGACAAATATATTGTTTTTTTTCTTCAAAAGTTACGATGTTGCCGAAGGCCGAGTTATATCAATTCAGTGATCTGAACTTCTGAAGACCACGATATACTGATCAGGTGTGTTATTCTTTTCATCAATTATTACACGTAATGTTCGCAATATTATTGGGCCTAATTAGTAATTAACATACATTGATCGTTGTCTTGTTGCCTGAATTGCTACTTTTTTGAAAAAAAAAAAACCCTTAATTATTGTACTCATAATGTCCTATTTTCATTAAAAGTTGAGTGACATTACGTCGAAAAAGCCGCAATCGGGAAACAGCGATTAAAAGTTTAACCTACCGGCAGGTTATACGGTTAAATGGTTAGTGAAATATCCGTTAGGTCACACCCTTATAACACACAAAAAAAAACGACTTTATTGAATGAAAATATACTGAAAACCATATCGCAAAAACACAAAATCGCCTATAACTCGAAAACGGAAGGAGATATCGACTTTTGTCAGCTGTGTAGGGATTTCCTAAACCGAATTTTGATGCGCTCTATCCACCTGTGTCATTTATGAGCTTCTCTGACGTAAGCTGCAGTACGTAATTTCTCTTTACCAGTTCCGCGAAATTTATTTACGCAGTAAACATTGTTCATTATGTTTTCTTTCACAACGAATATTCAAAGTTGTGCTCCACACGCTTCACAGATATTGTTTAATGTCGTTCATTTTCAATTCTAGTTTAAAATTACATTTTCGAACGATGCATTGCATGCCTTGTCAAACATTCCTGATTAGTAAAACTAAGGAAGGATATTTCATTTTATGAGCTGTTCCACTTGAAAAATGATGATAAAATCGAAAAACAAAACATTTACTTCTCATGTGACGCATACCGGGAGACTCATAAAAACCCCCTTCTCATTAAATTAAATTTACATGCTGTCAGGCCAGTTGAAAGCCCTCCCCAGTAATGTTCGATCAGCTCTTCCCAATATACAATACTCAAATAAGCAATGAAAATATATTCATTTTCCACAGGTTTCTCCCCAACTTGGGCCCAAGCCACTGCTTTATTTTCTTAGTAGTCATGGAAACAATTGTTTGCAACTCTTTTACTGGCCAGGTGTTTTCAAGTTTTATTAATAGCACAACTTCTGATTGGTTTATTCAAGATAAACTTTGTATCCCTGCTGGATTGTTCTACTTATATATATATGAATGAATATTTGGTTTTCAATTAGCTTAGTTACAGGTAACATCCATTCCATTATGAACAGTAGGGGCAAAATAATGTTTGCTTCTAGAGTAAGCCAGCCAAAGCTTCTGCAGTGCTAAACCCCCCACGAAGATAAATACTATGCTAATTAACAGATGGTAGGCGTGAATTTGACAAAGCCAGGTTTATGATTGGACTAGGCCTCTCCAAAAAGTTTGGTCGCTGGGGATATCCAGGGTAGGGAATGCACATGTAAGCAGCATACTGTAGGTGGCCCAGACCCAGGCTGCGACCTTAATTACCAGGGCAGTCCATCTGCATTCGCGGACAACTTACAGTAGCTGGGTTAGGGGGAAAGTAACAGGATGTTTTTTATTTTGCGTGCATTGAAGCCGGGGGGAGATTTTTTGGTTTGAAAGTGAGTGCGGTAAACGGTTCTGTAGTACGTCAAGTAACACAGGAATTTATTGGAAAAAAAGATCTCTTTGATATCCAGCTACGACTGTTTCATTGTGTAAATTTTTTTTTTTATTTCTTGTTTTTCTGACGCTGCGTTCATTGGTGAGTTACTTAAACTTATCTTAGTTTAATACTAGCCTATAACTTAAGTACTTGTTACGATCGACCAAGACCAGTTTTTATTATCCTAGCCAAATAATTTTTCAAACACCTAGTACAGAACTTACTCTGTCTTATAAACAATCAAACTTTTGCAATGTTTGTAATATTCCTCGGCCACTTCTGGTATAGTCTGAAAACGGCTGTAGTTACACTAAGGATTCAACGTAGGTCACAACCTTGATATGTCTAGAATTGCCTTTGCCGTTGTTGATCGCGATAACTTTTGTGGAAATTTCGTTGAAACTACGTTGACAACCGTGCCCGCAGTAGTCTAAATCTTAATGAAATTATTTGTTTTTTATCGATTTTCAACTTTTTTTATCAATTTTCAACTTATTTTATCGATCGTTGATTTTTTTTCAACGGGAGTTAAGCGAAATCAGTACTGTAGTTGTGTGCTGTCAGTGTGGGATATTAGCAGAGATCTCTTTGTAGCATTTGGCATGAATGGAAATGTGTACTTCCTGCCCCTCTTGCATACAAATGAATGCTTTGGGCAATGTGAATGATTTCCAGTGTAGCACTTTGCAAGGCAGTCTTAACATGTTGATAAAGCCTTCACAACTTTGCAGTGGTCGTATTTGAGGGCTTTAATTCCTGCAAGTAGTCACCTCTGCCAGTACAAGGCAGGTCAAGTCCTCTGCAATGCACTTTTGTATCAAGTGCTTCCTAGTCACAGTTTGTGCAGGTAACATATCAGAGGAGAGTACTGCTTTAGCCAGTGCTCTGCAGAGTGACTTGAGTAGGTGAACTTGGTCTAACAGCATATGGTTCTCTGTTTCAGAATGAGTAGCTGCAGCCATTGTACCAGTGAACCCTTTACATGCCTTGCCATCAGCATCAGTTGTTAGGCACTTCTCCTTTAGTGGGCTCTTACCAGTAAGTAATATGGATGCACAAATCTTTCCACCATTCTGTTCATCTTTGACATTAGCATCTTTACTGAACAGCCCTCATTGCCTGGAAATTGTGACCCCTTCTTCTATTCATTTCACCAATTAAGTTACAGTTGTTACTGTGATTGTAATCAAAATTAAATTTATCCATGGTGACATTCTCAACAATTACATCTCTGTATTGGCTTGCACGAACAAATGGAGTCTTACTTTTTGCATTACGCAGACAGGTATGATATTGACGATCATATTCTGCAAAAATTGGAGAGTCTTTTGAGAGGCCATGCAGTTGCAGTGTCTTCTTTATACACCCCCTTTCTGACATATCATTTTCATTCATTTCTTCTATTGCAGGTCCAAACTGGTTGGCTGACTTTTGTAGTGTTCTGACAGCGGGACTGTGAAGAGAGATGCTGCTGAGCAATCTATGAGCTGCACTTGAACTGATCTACATCTGATGCAAGCCTAACTGCCGTGCAATGTTTAGTTCTGTGGGATTCTTGCCAGGTTTGCTTCTTGGTTTAAACCTTTGTAGATGGGCAAGAGCTTACAGTACCTTTGTTTCTTCAGAGAATGCATCCAAACACAACCTTTGAGCCAAGTCCCACAAATTCTTCATATCTAAGTTTGCAAGAGGAATAGGTGTCACATCAGAAGGGGTAGGCATGTCACCAGTGCGGTTGGCATCAGCTGTACGAGCTGTAAAACCGAACCTGTTACCTGGCTTCAATGTTGTTGCACGCCTACCAAACACATCTTTCCTTTTACCCATTAAAATATAACAATTTCCTAGTGACCTATTCAGTGGCGTCTTTCGCGACTGACTGCACTTTTGTTCTGAACTTTTTTTCGATACATTTGTCTCCACTGGCGCTCACTTCACAAAGTTATTAGCCTCCCCAACCAAATGTTTTTTACCTACTGAAAGAAAGATAATTTGCAATGTGTTTTTCAATGGTTAAACTGATATTATTATTACCATAAATATTGTATTGACTTCCCCAATAATTCTAACCAATATGGAAGGGTAATAACACAGCATATGATTGTATGTTATTGGCATGCGATGTAAAAACCGGTGCATGATTATATGATATGCGCATTGACATGTGTAACACGCGAAACATGAACAATTTTGGTTATATTTTTCCCAAATCAGCGCCCCCAAATCATATTGGGCCCCTACGCCTATGACAGTAGTTCTATTAGGCATTTTTTTGGAGTATTCAAAATCATACCAAGTTTTGTGTGGTGGAGTATAAGAATCGGGAGATACAATTTATGAAAGTGGCAAGACAAACGTGGTAAATATGACTGATTAAAGGCCAATTTTGACCGAAATTTTTCAATTTTTAGGTCATTCACAATCACAGGAATATATGAATAGGCCTAGATAAACTGTAGTGCGACAGTCGGAAATTCCAAAATATCCTTTTCCAACTGTCGCACTCCAATTTTCCAACTATCGTCAGTTTTATCAAGTTCAGGGGTGAGACACCCCCACACCCACCCCCCCTCTAGCCACGTCCCTGGGTGTAAGTCACAACTTCTCAAACAATCATTAAAAGAGGTTTAATGTGGAGTCTAAAAAATTTCAATTGTTAGTTAAGATGGCATAATCCTATTAGCATTTACATCAATCCACCACAAGTGTTCTCATTCAGAAAAAGCAACAGGAGAGCAACTTTCTTGATATGTTATCAATTAGGGTCTGGTGTTTTCTTGGCAGGGATGTTAAGGAGCATGAAAGAGAGTACAAGTGATACAAAAATTTGGTCAGTTGAGGTAAGTTTAGACCAATTTAGGCCTCCCTGGAACAGCATACAAAAATTGATTTCTGCTGAGTAAAGAGGTTTGTTTACAAGTGAGGAAAACTTCAGTCTCTCATAGTAAACAAGCAATCTGCATGGTTATGATATAGAAAATTGAGGGTGCTATGAATGGCCAACTTGTCAGCTATCCAGTTATTGGTTGCATTAAGCTTGTGAGAGCTAAATAGATTAAGGGATCACATTACTTTTTGATTTAGTGTGTATTGGGGCATTTCATAGGTGTATACTACCACAGACCCTTTTATCATGCCGACTAGTATTCAGCAATTGGTTGAGCAATATTGTGTCTATGTGTAGGACATTTTATTTGACGGCATAAGAATCATAAACATTTTCAGAAGTCCAACACCTGTTAACAAACAATTTAATAACTTGTTAGTACTTTTATTTTACCATCATTTGGTCAGCATAGAATGCCATTAGTTGAATCACAGAAACTATATTTGATAACTATATTGAAACTATGAACAATCAACAGTGTGTTTTGTTTGTTTTCTATCAAAATAGGAATTAATGGCCAAGTTCAAAATTCCAAGGCTGCTACTAGTGCTTGAGGGAAGACTAAAAGCAGAAAGAATGCCTAATGACAGAGAAAGAAGACATATTATACAGACACTGTGTGACTACATGGTAGGATATACATGGCTAAAATAGGTAAACAGTTTAATACTGTAAACTCACACTATATCATTGCCAAACAGCTCTAATAATCACGAGGAGCGATTTAATGCTGCAACGTTACACTGGATTAACTATCTCAAGACCCGACTTGCATTCGACAGATACTAATAGTGGGCCCAACTTACAATAAAGTGAGCCTAACAAGTAACTTTGAAACACTTCTTAAGTTCAGGCTCAACCTTGAAACTAATTTTTCCCGATGACCTTCAAAACTTGTTTTGCGACAAGCTCTGCTAACCTTTCAACCAGAGAAAAAAGAAATCATATTTGCTCACGCTCGAAATGACAGCCGCCCGGTTCATACATTTGTATACTCCCACCTACGAAAACCAGTGTCTAATATTTATAATATATATATGTTTATGAGCTTGCCGAACGTTACAACATCATACAGAAAGCCGTGCCGGACAAAATTATATTTAATGATTATAGTAACATATACATTAGTTACTATTTATAAATATATGATATGCAAATATGTCATGCATAACCTATATACACGAGGTGTATGAGTAATCTGAATATAATACGGCATTACTTGTATATATATATATATATATATATATATACAGTACTGATTTCGCTTAACTCCCGTTAAAATTCGTTAAAAGGAAAATAACCGAATTTCCACGTTTTGTCATCGAAATTCCCCGATTTTTATCGAAATTCCCCGAATTTTAACGATTGGTTATTTCAGTCATTTCCTTCGTGGAATTTTCAACGATGCGTTGAAATTCTTTTTTAAACGAAATAGAAGGTCAATATGTGGTTACGCGAAACGTCGGAAAACGAGCAACTTCGTTTAATAGTATTGATTAGACTTTAGAACAGTCGTTTGAAGGCAGGAATTTTCTCAAGAGCATTCCTGTACTTGCATGAGTAGTGACACTCAAAGAAACATGTAGTGAAACTGACGGGGGACGTTTTCTAACTGTGAACCCCAAACACAGTGACATAAGTCTTAACTTCGTCAGGACATAAGAGAGATTGCAGTCAAAGCTATGTACCACGAGGCACCCTTCCAGATAAATTAGAGTGCTGTTTAACCATTTAAATAACAATGAATGGACATATAAACTTGGTTTACTTGCAGATTACGAAAAATAGTTATTTTTTAGAGATGTAAATTTGGTTTTTTATTAGAGTTGGAGTATGAAACTTTGTTTCTGAGCGAAAACATGTAACTTGAAGCAAAATAAAGATGCCCCGCCCATTCTGCGAGGACGCTTCCATTTTTCAAAAAGGCGTTTTCTCTTTTTATTTTTTCTATTTTGTTTTCTTTTAAACATGAAAATTATTTTAAAATATGTAAAGAACTTAGTAATGTACTGCAAACTATCTATAAAAACAGAAAAACGATGTTTTAGGCATGAATAATGTCTTTAATATAACTAAAGTAGTAGGCCAATAGTCATGATAGTGTCGTCAATTCGTTTTCTCAGTTTATATTTGCGACATATAACCCGTGTACATCGATCAATGGCATGGTGAAACCCCGTGTGAAAATATGTTGACCCCAAAAGACGCAAATGGCCGTTCTAGAAAGTACCGTCATAACATTAACAACACAAGGCCAGTTTGCTCTCTCAGGTCCGCACGTGTACAGCCATTTTTTCACACATGATATTATGCTGTGCATGCATTGCGGGCGCGATTGCGGCAAACATAAAAGAAAATGAATGAAAATGAAAAACTTACGATATTTTTTCACAAATATTGATGCTTAGATAAGTGCTTCCTCACAATCAACGAGCCGCCCTAAAATTCGCTCCGCTTACGGAAAAACTTCTATATATATAACAAATGGAAAAACCCGAGTTTTTACACACATAATTCCCACTGACATTGGTCACAGAACATAAGTAGGTCATTGACATTCGAACTTGGCAACTTGCCCAAGTTCATCGCACCATGGGAACGACACAACACATTGAACATGATGTTATATTCTCCCGCCATCTGGACGCCGAGTGTAATATGCAAATTATGAATGGTACTCTGCAGCGTGGTTAAATCTTAACCTATTGCGACACAAATTTTGGGAAGCTGGTGTTTGAAGTAACTTTTGTATCAAATGTAAGGTACTGTATCATGTATGTGACACAAGAGAAAGAAAATGAAATCGGAGGCTGCTCGAACCAGTTGCAGCTTGATTTTTACAACCCATCGCACAACACGTGCGTGCGTAATTTGTTTTCTTAACATGACTTTTAATGAGTAAGTAGGAAAGGTGTTTAAGTTTGCTAATTTATGCGAGTTTTTGTTTAAAATCTTGTGATTGATAGACAAATATATTGTTTTTTTTCTTCAAAAGTTACGACGTTGCCGAAGGCCGAGTTATATAAATTCAGTGATCTGAACTTCTGAAGACCACGAATACTGATCATGTGTGTTAGGCAATTATTATTACACGAAAGGTTCGCAATATTATTGGGCCTAATTAATTTAGTAATTAACATACATTGATCGTTGTCTTGCTGCCTGAATTGCTACCTGCTGGAAAAGAAAACCTTAATTATTGTACTCATAACGTCCTATTTTCATTAAAAGTCGAGTGACGGTGCGTCGAAAAAGCCGCGATCGGGAAACGGCGTTTAAACGTTTAACCGACCGGCAGGCGATACGGTGAAACGGTTAGCGAAATATCTGATATGTCACACCCTTATTTAAACACACACAACAAAACGCCCTTATTCAATGAAAATATACTGAAAACCATATCGCAAAAACACAAAATCGCTTATAACTCGAAAACGGAAGGAGACATCGACTTTTGTCGGCTGTATAGGGATTTCCTAAACCGAATTTTGATGCGCTCTATCCACCTGTGTCATTTATGAGCTTTTCTGACGTAAGCTGCAGTACGTAATTTCTCTATACCAGTTCCGCGAAATTTATTTACGCAGTAAACATCGTTCATTATGTTTTCTTTCACAACGAATATTCAAAGTTGTGCTCCACACGCTTCACAGATATTGTTTTATGTCGTTCATTTTCAATTCTACTTTAAAATTACATTTTCGAACGATGCATTGCATGCCTTATCAAGCATTCCTGATTAGTAAAACTAAGGAAGGATATTATTTTCATTTGACATGATTTTATGAGTTGTTCCACTTGAAAAACGATGATAAAACCGAAAAACAAAACATTTACTTCTCATGTGACGCATACCGGGAGACTCATAAAAACTCCCCTACTCATTAAAATAAACTTATACATGCCGTCAGGCCAGTTGAAAGCCGTCAGGCCAGTTGAAAGCCCTCCCCAGTAATGTTTGATCAGCTCTTCCCAATATACAATACTCAAATAAGCAATGAAAATATATTCATTTTCCACAGAAATCTACCCAACGTGGGCCCCCAAGTCACTGCTTTATTTTCTTAGTAGTCATGGAAACAATTGTTTGCAACTCTCTTGCTGGCCAGGTGTTTTCAAGTTTTATTAATAGCACGACTTTTGATTGGTTCATTCAAGATAAACTTTCTATCCCTGCTGGATTGTTCTACTTATATATATATGAATGAATATTTGGTTTTCAATTAACTAAGTAACAGATAACATCCATTCCATTACGAACAGTAGGGGTAAAATAATGTTTGCTTCTAGAGGCAGCCAGCCATAAGGTTCTGCAGTGCTAAACCCGCCACGAAGATAAATACTATGCTAATTAACATAAGGTAGGCGTGAATTTGACAAAGCCAAGTTTATGATTGGACTAAGCCTTCAAAAAAGTTTGGTGGTGGGGATATCCAGGGTAGGGAATGCACATGTAAGCAGCATACTATAGGTGGCCCAGACCCAGGCTGCGACCTTACCAGGGCAGTCCATCTGCTTTCGCGGGCAACTTACAGTAACGGGTTAGGGGGAAAATAACAGTTTTTTTTTTTTTTTTTGCATTGAAGTCGGGGAGATTTTTTGGACGGAATGCGCTCTCAGAAAAGTTTGAAAGTGAGTGCGGTTCTGTAGTAAACAGTACTGTAGTACGTCAAGTAACACAGGAATTTATTGGAAATAAAGATCTCTTTGATATCCAGCCAGACTGTTTCATTGTTGATATTTTTTTCTTGTTTTTTCTGACACTGCGTTCCTTGGTGAGTTAACTTAAACTTATCCTAGTTTAATACTAGCCTATAACTTGTCATAGAATGTGCTTGTTACGATCGACCAAGACTAGTTTTTATTATCCTAGCCAAATCATTTTTCAAACACCTAGTACAGAACTTACTCCGTCTTATATACAATCAAACTTTTGCAACGTTTGTAATATTCCTCGGCAACTTCTGGTAGAGTCTAAAAACGGCTGTAGTTACACTAAGGATTCAACGCAAGTCACAACCTTGATATGTCTAGAATTGCCTTTGCGGTTTTTGATCGCGATAACTTTCGTGGAAATTTCGTTGAAACTTCGTTGACAACCGTGCCCGCAGTAGTCTAAATCTTGTCAACGAAATTAACCGATTTTCAACTTTTTTTATCGATTTTTAACTTTTGTTATCGATCGTTGATTTTTTTTCAACGGGAGTTAAGCGAAATCAGTACTGTATATATATATACATACATATATCTGTATATATATATACATCTATATATATATCTATATATATAGATATATATTATATCTATATATTATAGATATATATATATTATAGATATATATATATTGTAATAAACGTTAACTATTTTGAGTCCATTGCTGCTCGGAGTTCAGCGATCGCCAGGCCTACCGATCCGTAATAAAGTATGGGTTGCTATTCCATGAACTACCATTTGGGTTTGACACGGCTGGGTGGTTTCCTTTTGTGTCTGTTGCCATGTCTACAGCACTCGCTTCTCTAGTTGAGCGTGTTGCCTTTGAGGGTGGTAATTTGGAGCTTTTCTTTGCAAAGATTGCATAGACCAGACTGCCGCTTGTGCGTCTGGACTGTGACACAATTTCCCAGTGTATTGAATATTCAGCTCTTTGCTCCTTGAGTTGCCAGATGTGTTTAGAGAGTTCCGTTTCTTTCTTATATCGGTCATGTTGGAATGATTTGGTGTGGTTGTTGTATCTCTTCTTAAATTCTACGCTGGCGAGGCCTATGTATGACGCGTTGTTGGTTCCTAACGTGACGGTGGCTTTGTAAATGACGTCATTAACAAGCAGTTGCCGCGAAGTGAGCAACTGTCTACTTCTTGGCAGTTGCATGCCTTTTCCTGGGGGGGTTGGCTCGTTTCTTTCATGACCTTTGAGTTGTGTGACTTGATGATCTGTTGCATGTTGCTCATACAGCTGTAACTTTATTTTGACTGTTGATCTGTTGAAGATTTTGTGTAGCTTGTTGGTCTGTGGGAATTGCTTGTCGATGAGTTTTAGGAAGTCCGCTGCAAAGTTGGTCTTTAAGTTTTTGCTGTATGTGGGGTTGTACCATGTGATTTTTCTTGACCTGCGTTTCTTGTTCTGTTTGGTGTTTTTGTTTTCCTTGTTTTGATATTTGATAGTATAGTTGTATCCAGCTGACCGGAGGGCATGATTGTAGGTGGGTGCTGCTTTCTTGAATGTGTCCTGGTTAGATGATAGACCAGAGACTGTTCTTTCGATGGCTGGCGGTATGATCTTTATTATTGCGGGCGGGTGGTTCGAGTGTTGGCTTACTGTATGTAGATTGGTTCGTTGTTTGGTTTTCTGTAGGGCTGGTACTCGCTGGTATTCATGTTCAAAGTGACGTCAAGGAAGTTGACTGTTTTCAAGTTCGTTTGGACAGTGATTTTTAGTCCACATGTATGAACGATCTTGATTAGGGCTTTTCGTATTCTGTCTGCTTTGCTGCCTGAGCATGACCTCATTACTGGTAGCCCATCGTCCCTGTATAGTCCCAAACCAGTGATATCGGGGGTTTTTCTCCAGTTGGTTCAAAATAAATAGTCCCACCAATTTACAAACTTCCGCTTTGTCAAATGCACCCATTGAGACGTGGAATTGGTTACCAGTGTCTCTCTTCTCTTTTGCCCTTGTGATCGTGAAGGAGAGATCGCCTTGCGTGCATGATAGTCTTGTATTCAGTATCACTGATTCTGGTGTATGCTTTGGCCCATGCTAGACATTTGTGTATGAGATCCTTGCTTATTGAAGGGTAAAAATCAACAATATCAAAGACCAGAAAGGTGAGACTGCTCTTTTCCTGTATATTTTTAATCCATTCCAGTACACTTGTGGTATGTTTGCATTTATGTGGTCAAGCATGGCCTTGCTCACTCGTCCCATTTCAGGTTTTTTTTGTGTTTATTAGCCTGCATTTTGTGTCATCTTGAAAAATTTCTTTGTGGTCCTTGATTGTCACGAAAGCCGTTTTGGGTCCAGTTTTATTTATTCCGTTACCTATTTTTAATTTGTCAGCTAGACTTGTGTATTCATTGTCTATTTCGGTGGCGGTGTTGCGGTCCGCATATTTGTATTTCTGAGATATGTTTACAGTTAGCAACCCACCATATTTGGCGGGGTCCATCTTGTAAATGTTCCTGGTTTTGTCCGCCTCTACGAAGATTTCTTTAGAGGATGTGATGTTTCTATGTCCTTCGTGAGGTTGGACAGGAACTTCTCCGTCACTTCCTTGAACTTAATGTTCACGACCATTTCCAGCATATCGGACTCGAATGAGACCAACTCCGGGATTTGTGGTGGGACGCATCTCGATTTTAGCCCGTATGCATCGGTGGTGGCGGTGTTGTCCTCGTCACGGCTGGTGTCACTCGTTTCCGCATCGGTGTCAGTGTCGGCCAGGATAAATAATGCTCTCCATCGCATCCGTTTATCAGCTTCTCTGTCATCTCTAGCAGTCTTTTCCAGTATTCTCTAGTTGATGGCAAAGGAATGTTCTTGCCCGAGTAGTTCATGTTGTATCGTTCCATACTAAGCTGTAAAAGCATGTACTGCTGTTAGTAAGTAGAGTGCTCAACCGAGGTTCAGGAGCCAAACTATAAAATATAGCTAAAATACTATCAACGGTGAGAGGGCTCAATACCGAAGTAGAGCATGATATATATATATATCGATATATATATATTGTAATAAACATTAAATTATTAAGAGTCCATTGCTAATCAGAGTTTCACTCTTGTACAAGTAGTTGTACAGCAATCGTCAGGCGTAATGATCTGTAATAAAGTATGGGTCGCTATTCCACAAACTACCACACATATATACATATACATATACATATACATATATATATATATATATATATATATATATATATATATATATATATATATATATATATATATATATATATATTTATATATATATCTATATATATATATATTTTTGTCAAGTTTAGAGGATAAATCTGTTCTTCGTCTGGACAAGCATCATATTTCTTTACGCAGGTAGGCATAGTCCCTCCATATATGATGGGCTGTAATTGTTGTACTCCCCAATCCTTACTCCTGTGAGTCCTGTCACTGTACCCATCCCAAATCCCTACCTTTCTCACCCCTCTGGAATCCATTTAACATTCAACTGTTAGACCACACTGCTACTACTGTAGTTGAACATTACGGTGGAGTAATTGCACACAAGAATAATCAAAATAGAATATTTTGGAAAACAAAAGTTGATAATAAGTAGTTTATTATATAAACAGTATCAGTAAATGGAGCAACAATAAGCTGTAACAGAAACCAACAGGGTAGGATGCAAAGATATTTATATATTGAAAGCTTTTATTTAATGCAGTTTGGTGCCTTGAATCATTGAATCAGCAATTGCAGTTTTTACCTAAGTACCCAGTTTATTAATGTACTCTCATTAAGAATCCGGAGGGGCACAGCCACTATTTCGAGGGAATTAGAAATTGTCTTTGATTTTCATTGAGATAGCAGGGGCACTACGGCAACTTTGTAGTTTTAGTAGGAAAACAAGGCTATTTACATACACTTGTGAAAAGGCACCAAGGGGCATGGTTTCCAGAGTGAGAAAAAACATGTAGAATAGACAGAATTTTAAGAGCAATTTTTTTTCAGTGGTTTTTTTGAAAACTGTACATCAAAACCTTAACGTTTCCTGCAGCTGCTCAATATTTACTGGCTCTTGGCACAAATTTCGCTGGAGTTTTGGACAATCTTAGAGCCCTGACTTAGATGATAAAGTTGTAGGATGATCAAGAGGGCACCTAAGGCATTGAAAGGGTTAAAAAGGCATACTGCAGTTGTTGCTATCAGTGATGGATGATTTTTAAGCTCATTACCGCAAGAGGTATTTTGCCATCGACCTGCTTCCTGACGTACATATTCTTACGTTCATTGAGTGTGTTTTGTTCGTTCTTCTTTCACCCTCTGTCTGTCTACATTGCTGGTTCTCTTTTCTTTCATCTTCCGCTGCAGTTTATTCTCCCCACAAAAAGTGGCTATAGAAAATTTAGGAGATACGGCTCAGTCCGAGTACAAGCATGGCTCATCTCTGAACACGAAGTCCAGTGGTAGCGATAGTTACAGGGACATTTTAACCAGTCATAAGTAAGTTTCACTCTCTAAACATGTTTTATTTTAAGCAAGGTTTTGTCAGCTGGCAACATATTATCTATGTTTTATTCTTTTGTAAAACAATTCAAAAATAAGAAACTGACTGGGAAAAGTAAATGCAATGTATTGAGACAAGTTATTGGATAATCCCAAACTGAATGTTTACTTACCATAAATGTAACTTGTTGAAAGGTAACGCTGTGTCTTGGTAACGACATTTTAAACTATCTCAAGTTGTAAAGGATTGGAAAGGTTAATAGAACTCGATTTGGGGTGGGGGTGAGTGGAGGAGGGGTGGGCGGCTAAAATAAGCTGCTTAAACGATATAATTTTTAAATTTACAATATAAACAGTTGACTGTACTGAAAACTGCACAGTGCATTTTAAAGTAGACCACTATCTATTTCTTGCTGTAAAGCAGAACTGTTTGTGACCTTGTGTTGAGTTTGTTTTGATCTCATCTCCCTTCATGTAATGAATAGGGAGATGAGATATTGTACTTCACCCCACATCAAAAATGTGAGTAAGTGAGTGTGTGTGTGTATGTCTGTGTGCGTGAGTGAGTGAGCAAAACAACTCCTCCTAGACCCCAAGTCCTGTCGAGTTCAAGCTTGGTGGGTGGGTGCCTGACCATGTTAACTCATGCCTGTGTGATTGATGACGTCAAAGAGGTCGAAGGTCAAGAAATCTAAAAATTAGTTTACATGGCTTGTGTATTCCTATCTAGTAATTTTCTTTCATACTCTTTTATGGACAGAACCACCTATGGTGTCCACCATGGAACAGCTCCCTGAGAGACCTCCAGAAGACTTAAATTTGGGAGAGACTTGGGAAGATGATGAAACATCAGACAGAGACAATAAATTGGAATCCCAAGCCCCTGTAGCTGATTCAGATCCCTTCTCTAGTCTCATTATGGACATGAAAGCCTCCATCTCACCTCTCGAGTTAAGTACAGTCTAACTCTTACCAGATCAGGAAAGGCTTACCAGACGATAACCTCCTGAAGGCAAAAGAAGACAGAAAAGTTTGTTCCAATTCTGGTAGCGACGTGCCGAACGCTTCATCAATCCAAAATGACAAGCTGATGGAAGTTTCCCCCGAAGGGATTAGAAATAGGACTAAAGTTGAAGAAGAATCGGGAAGTGATTCGATCCAGCTACCAGAAAGACCTGCCGGTCTCAAACTTTCAGGATCACAAACTTTTTGAGCCACCGATGTTGCAGCTTCTTAAAAGATATATTTATTATTATTATTTGTTTCATCATTCATTTGGGCTTATTCGAATAGAGTACTCCCTATCTATATGTACATATATATATGTAAATATATATATATATATATATATATATATATAAACTGTATATATATGTAAGCTTTTCTACTTCTTTTTTTTGTATCACCATGTGTGTAAATATTGAAGCACTAAGATATGCAGTATTTTTTCCTTGAAATAGCAAGAGATATAATAGAGAACACTGTTATGGAAGCTGTACTTAAAACTCTTGAAAAAACTGCTCTCCTAAATTTTAAGGAATAGTTTGGCAGAATTTTTTTCTGGGGAAATCTATCTTTATTTCATGCATAGTCTTGAATACTTCTGCAATACCATAAGACCATCTCTGCCCTGCACCTAAAAATACTGGGTTTTTTATTCTCTCTTGCATGTTTTCAAAAGTGCCCTTGTCAAGGGTATCATGTTGAAAATTTTCTCATATTTACAGATGGAAATTATGAAGTTATGTCAATTGAGGTCATCAGCGGCCAAAATACAAAAACCTTGTAGTCTAGTTTAGTGAATATCTGTAGCATCGGTAAAATGTCATAATTAGGTGGTAGGTCCCCCTCACTGAGCATTACACTTTGAGCAGTTCTGTTAAGAGGTCAAATGTAAATTGGAGTCATCAGCTGCCAAAAGCCTGAAATCATTGTCGACATCAAAATCAAAGCTGCGATTATCCTTATGCTCAGAAATGTACAAGAACTGAATGTTCTATGCAGAGGTCAAAGGTCACTTAGGGTCAAATTCTGACCACCTTGATCAGGCGCGTATCCAGGGGGGGCGTTGGGGCGCGCGTATCCAGGGGGGGCGTTGGGAGCGTGCACCCCCCAGGTAAGAAATAGAGGCGAGAAAAAAAAGAGAGAAGAAAAAAGGGAAAAAGAGGGGAAAGAAGGGGAGGAAGGAAGGGAAAAGAAAAAGAAGAAATAGAGGAAAAGGAGAAAAGGAGGGAGTAGAAAAAAGGGCAAGCAACTGGGGAGAGAAAAAAGAACAGTGACATAATTACAGGGCTGATCCCTATTATACACATAGGGTAGCCAGTGACGGATCGATGATTTTGGAAGGGGTGTGCGCCTCACCCTACCCCTTACACCGGCAACTCCATTTTGACGTTTTCAAATTTCCTCTCTCACTAATATATATATATATATTAGTGAGAGAGGAAATTTGAAAACGTCAAAATATAATATAATATATATAATATATATATATATATAATATATATATATATATATATATATATATATATATATAATATATATATATATATATATATATGTATATAGATATATGTATATATATATATATATATATAAACAATTGTACAATTGTGCTATGAAACCAACTGTGGCTGGTCTCGAACTCGACCGAGTCGTCGGGAACATGATGCATTTCGGTATTAGACCAGGATCTATATGCGAACTGCACTAGACATATGTCCTTCGATGCAACACTGCCATCCAGAGATAAAATGTTATACTCCGACCTGAATGCTAATTGTAACCCTTAACCTCGTACCGTAACTCATACAATGAATCTAAAAATAAATTCTGCATGTGATTGGAGAATTGAGCACATCTCCTGTGAATATCATGTAGTGCGTGGGGGGGGGGGGGCAAGCGGACGCACCTATCACTTCTTGAGATTGTTCCAATCTGCGTGAA